>NC_021162.2:19392148-19394968 GCF_000331145.2 Cicer arietinum | reverse complement strand
TCTTTCCAAGTTAGGGATAAGTCCTAGTCAAATTGTGTCCTCATCGTCAAACTTCGCTTGTCAGACATTGTATTCACATGATCACCAAGAGATACTATGGTCCCTTCAAAATCACTAAACAAATTGGTGAAGTTGCTTTTGAATTACTATTGTCTAAAACTAACAGAATTCACCTTGTTTTCCATGTGCCCAAATTGAAACCATTTCATGGTGATTCTACTCCAACCCTATCACTTCCTACAGAAACATTACACAATCAACCACTAGTTTACCCTGTGGCAATACTGGACTAGTAGGGGGCATTAAATTCTCCACCCAAGGTTCTTATTCAATGGTCCAACACTTTTCTAGAAGATGCTACTTGGGAGTTGTTTTCAGACATTCAACATAATTACCCTGACTTACACCTTAAGGACAATGCGTTTTTTTGAAGTTGGTGGAGATGTCATGGCACAAGACGAGGACCAAGAAATTAAAGATGAGATGAGAGAGGAGATACCTCAAATTAGGTCAAAGAGAAAAAGGGTCAAGCCCAAATGGCTAAGGGACTATGAGGTGCTCCGTAATCCCAAATGAACATACACTAGGTGTTATTTCCTTGTCTAAACATTTAAGAAAAACCTAGATGGTTTATTTCCCAATTCTAAGAATATTGTTAAGATTGTACCGTTGCTAGATTTGTATGAGTCACCATTGACAATTGTAATAATACTATTTTGAAGGGTTATATATGTAATGAATGGGGAATGAAATAACACAAGGAAATCCATTATTAAGAACTTTTATCTTTTGTCTAAGGAGGAGCTTCCCTCGAAGGAAAATATTTTTTATTTAACATTGCAAATTATCTTAAAGGTGATTTTCAATCAAAAAATAATCTTAAATTACCCTTCTTCTTGATGATGAAGACGGAGACAAAAGAGTGGTAAACACTAGGGTTGTGCAAAAAATCCGGTTATGTGGCCCAAATCTAAAACCGAATCCAAATCCATTTTAAATATCAGGTTAAAATCACATGGTTATAATCCGGTGTATTTATGAACTGGTTGAATACCCACTTATGTTTTATATTTGGATTTGGTTTTTATCTGGTTTTTAACCACTCAACTCCCAAAAATCATAAATCTTAAAAACTCTAAAACAATTTTGATTTTGCCATCACTCCGTCGACCTTCCACCTTTCGGCCGTGTTTTCTGACAATTTATTACTAACTTCATTGAGATATTACTAACTTCATTTAATCAATTACTTATTACTAGAGTTGTCAAAAAAGCCCTAAATTCCAAAGTCTCATTAAATTTTTTTTTTTACTAAGTCTCTAATATTAAACCAATTTTTTTAAAGGTCCGACTCATTATTTCACTATTTTTTGTAGGCTTAAGGGTGGGGCTCACAAGCCCCCAATATTTTGTTAATTTTGAGATTTTTTTTTTTGAAAACTTTTTCAAAAAAATATCAGAAAAAAATTAAAAAACTGTTTTTTGTCTTAGAAAAATTTTAAATCGAATTTTTTCTCAACAAATTTGTTGAGAAAAGTTTTTAAAAAATTTATCGAAAAAATCAAATTTTGTTTTCTCGAATTAAAAATATTATAAATTAATTTTTATCGAAAAAAATCAAAAAAATTTTGAAAACAATTTTAAGAAAAAAATTATTTTTCAAAAAAAAATAAAATAAAAACTGATTTTAAAATTGAATTTTTCGAAATCAATTATTTAACCATAACTAATTTTACATTAATTTTATAATCAATTTTAAACTAAATAATAAATTTGATTATAAATTTAAATCTATATATTAATTTTAAAATAGATATACTTTGGCTTTTTTTTTTAAAAAATCAACCATGCCCAGCGCTCGTAGACACGCTAGACCTAGATTAAAGTTGTTTCTAATTGTTAGAAGTTAGCAATATGGTATGGTATAGTCTATTTTTCTCATATTAAAAATAGTGGTAAATCAGCAAAACGTAGGATGACTACTATTTTGATGGCGTGGACGAAGAAAGTGTAGTTTTGGACACACGAGTCGTTTCATTCTCTTTTACCTCATCCGTCTCCTGTTGCATATCCGTGCGTGTTTACCTCTTTTCTGAAAAGAAAAAAAAAACCGTTATTCTTCTCTTTTCTAGAGAGAGAGACTTAGAGAGGGAGAGGAAAGTAGTGAGACGATGGATAACACCATTGACCTCAGAATCACCACAACCATGGCGGCATCATCCGAGAATCACAACCCTCGCCTTCCAACCAAAACCAGAGAAGAAGGCGAACTCTCTTCTTCGGATGACGGCGATGTATTCTTCTTCTTCTCAAAACCCTACCTACAGTTTCAGTTTCTCGTTTCTGCAATTTTTTGTTTTCGTTTTTCCTATTTCTTCGGTCGGAATTTGCATGTTATCTTGTTGCTATTGGATCTGAGATAACAACACTCTGTTTTGTTAAGCTTGTATTAGTGAACACTTCGGTTTAGGGTTTAATGTTTCTGCGTGTCAAGGATTTGTTAATGCGTAATTTAGCGGTTAATCTGAACTAGCTTAGAAATTTATCTGTTGCAGAACTGAAATTACAACAATCGGTTTTGTTTAGCTTATATTTGCGAACAATGTGGTGTAGGTTTTTATTCTTTTAAACATTAGAAATGAAAAATGAGAGCGTATTAAAATTTGTAAGCATGTGTTGGAATCAATGTATTGTTCTTGGAACTTCAATTCAATTGATAAGTATTTGTTAATGAGTAATTTCGTGGTTCAGATGAACTAGCTTGCAAATTTATCTTCTGTGGAACTGATGTTACAATGTATTTTGCCAACACTGTCGTGT
>NC_021162.2:19375380-19392090 GCF_000331145.2 Cicer arietinum | reverse complement strand
TTATGCTTTTCTGGGTTTAATAGTTGAAGTGAAAAATGAGAGCGTCTTAAAATTTGAAAGCATGTGGTGGAATCAATGTGTTGTTCTTGCAAATTCATTTGATTGATATGGATTTGTTTATGAGTAATTTAGCGGTTAGTCTGAACTAGTTTGCATATTTATTAGCTGTTGAACTGATATTACGACAATTGGTTTTGTTTAGCTTCTCTTTGTGACCAGTGTGGTGTGGGGTTTTATGCTTCTTCTGCGGCTTAAATAGTAGAAGTGAAGAATGAGAGGGTGTTAGAATTTGAAAGCATGTGGGGGAATCAATGCTTTGTTGTTGTAAATTCAAATTAAATGATATGGTTTGTTATTGAGTAACTTAGCGGTTAATCTGAACTAGCAACTTTATCTGCTGTACAACTGATGCTACAACTATCTGTTTTGTTTAGTTTATTTTGCAAACACTGGTGTGTAGGGTTTTATTTTATGCTTTTATGGAGGCTTAAACAGTAGAAAATGAAAAACAAGAGTGTGCCTAAATTTGAAAGCATGTGGTGGAATGAATGTGTTGTTCTTGCAAATTTAATTCAATTGATATGGATTTGTTAATGAGTAATTTTTGTTCACCAGGAAAATCCTAATGGCTCTACAGTGCAATCCACCCTTGCTGCAGGGTCTGGTTCTGTTCCTTTGGTGCAACAAAGCACCCAAGGGGTTCAAGGTGGTAAGTCCTGTTAACTGTCGAAGTGTCAATTGAACTTGGTTTTGTACTGATCTCTGCAATTGATCATCACTCATCTGGCATCATTACTTTCTTATTAGTCTTGGTTTATGGAATTGGAAACTTCATCTTCATCTTCATTGTGTCAAGATGTCGGTATGTCATGTGTGTGAATAGATGGTGCTCTAATATTATGCATTGGGCATGGCTTTTTCACTGTATTTTTCTTCGTAATATAATCTTGGTGTTTTCCTACATGCATCTAGTAAATTTTTTCTTCTTTAGTCAAAATGTGAATGTAATCATCTGTAAAAGCCATTTTAATTTTAATGGCATGTACAATTTATGGAGCGTTATGAAAATGTTTTACAGGAAGCTCCAATAATATACAAACGCGAACAGCCATACAACCATTTTCACTGAAGAGCATAAAAAAGAACCAATTACCCCCTAAATCTTCTCCATGGACTGGTCATGTAGACAATGATAAAAATCTAGTAATAAGCTTTTCTGATGATGACAGTGGTAGTGACATTGAAAATAAAGGTAATCCTTCCGGGTTGAAAAGAAACGTCAAGCGACCTATCTCATCCTTGGGAAATTCAAACAAGCTACAGTCACAACAAAATGCTAGAAGTTTGCACAAGGAAATTCCCAAGAAGTTGTCTATGAATCGCACATTTATCTCATCAGTGGCCAAAATTCCTAGTTCTAATTCTAAGGGCGCTGGATCCTGGTCACTGGGACAAGGACCACGAGCTCGAAATTTGAATCCAATGAACAAAACTTTAGCTAGCCGAGAGCGTGACCAAGGAGCATTATCAAATGACAATAAACTTCAGGATTTGCGGCATCAGATTGCACTTCGGGAAAGTGAACTGAAGTTGAAAGCAGCCCAGCAACATAAGGAATCTGCTTTAGTTTTAGGTAAGAATCAGAATGCCATGAACTTGAAGAATGACACAGGTAGGAAAAATATTCCAGTTTCCTCAGGGGCTGCACAATTGGAGCTGAAAGAACCAGATAGGAAGCGCATAAAACTCAACACATCTCATGATACACCTCAAGCTGTTGGTGGGCAGCAAGTTCCCGTTGTAAAATCTATATTACCATCAAAAGATTCTTTGTGTGGGAACATTTATCCTCAGGAAAGAAACAAGGTTGATCATAACCAAAAGGAGATTCCATCATGTAAAGGAGAGTCGAAAGTCATATCACAAAGGCAGCCTGACAATCATCTTGGCAACTCATTAGAGAATATGCCTTGTAGAAGAGAAGGTAAATATTTTTCTTTATTTTGTCCGTGTCGTCCACATTTTGGTGAACAAGTTCACTTAGAAACTTTGTTGTACTCATCTGGATTTTAGAAATTAAAATATGTTTTGATTACTTTTGTGTTTGTGTATTCATTTCAATAATTCATTAGCTTGTATCATTCGGTTGTCTCATTACATTTTCCTAATCACATGTTTATGTAAGGCTGCTTCCAAGTGCTACTACAAATTTGATGCCATATTTTTTGGTCAAAATATCAAATTATATTGCAATGTCATGATAATGTGTAAAATATTGTTTTCTAATCTTACGGAACTTTTCTTTGGTTTAGATGATTTAGTTAAGTATGATAAAACTGGCTGCTTGATTCCACCAGTGTCCAAATATTTGTCATTTAAACATATTTAAGTCCTTTTCTTGTAATAATCTCATAGTCTAATCATATTCTGTAGGCGATGTCAATTATGGTTGCTATCAGGCTGACAAAAGTAGCAGGTTGGTTGACCCTTGTGCAGCTTTCAACCAAAGTTCAGTGCCAGCAAATATGCCTTCCAACAGCGTGCCAACTTATTTAGTGAGTTTATAATTTTCTATTCATACATTTATTTGTATTTCGTATTTGTGTTTAATAGCTGATAGTAAGTCATAATTCTCTATACATGAAAATTGCTTTAATTGGGTGACTTTACTGAAAACTGTCTGATATTGTTTTTCTTGCTAACCAACCATAGTTCATCTGCCTTCTCTTTTACCATTTTGAATTCTTCAGAAATTATGGATGACTGAACAATGTAATTTACTATGACCTATGATTTGATTCACAAGTGATGCACAAACTTTCTGTTAGGATATAGGGTAAGGGTGAATTTGTTAGGATTTGAGTTATGGAGTAAGCCAGGGACGTATTAATTAATGAGGTAGTTAGTTAGTTGATGGGGTAGTCAGGATTATCATGTATAAATAAGGCGGTTTTGGAGTTAGAAAGGGAATCGTTTGACTATTGTAAAGTTGTGAATAGAGTAGAAACTCTATTGTGAAGGGGAAACCCTTGGAGAGAGATTCCTCTCATATTAGTCTTTTATATTTCTTAGTAAAAAAGTGTTCTTTCCTTGGAATCCAATTCTTGGGTTCCTAACACTTCACTTGTAGTTAATAATAGGCCATAGATTAGCCAAGATCATAAACCTTTGTCAATACATTAACAGTCATTCTAGTATGAATTTAAAATTCTTTGGCATTGTGAAATTTCTGTTGTCTTTATATCACCAGAGTAGTGTAGCACTACAGGGTTACCACGTTGCTTCCTGAATAAATTACTAACAGTAAGCAACTGAAAGAGGCCACTACTATACCTTCTATAATCACTCTGATTTTGTTGTGTAGTGAATTGTGTTGCATTTTCTCACTTTCTCTTCTCATCTCTGACTTAGGAAGCATTAAGCAATGATGTTCCTATGAATCGTAATGGCAATGCAAATGTCTCAGAGCATAGCAGCATTGATTTACAGTCAGTTTTTGGTATGGAAGAATTGATAGACAAGGAACTGAAGGAAGCTCAAGAGCACAGGCACAGTTGTGAAATTGAAGAAAGGAATGCACACAGAGCTTATCTTAAAGCTCAGAGGTCTTTGCTTGAGGCTAATGCTCGATGCAACAATCTTTATCGCCAAAGGGAATTGTATTCAGCTAAGCTACGATCTTTGATTTTGAATAATTCCAGCTTTTCTTTGTCTTTAGGACAGCACCAGCAACTTGATATAGGTCTAGATTACTTACCTAAACTTGGATATGAAATACCCACATCAAGCTGTCTGAGGCAGGCTGAATATCATATTAATAATCCTAGTTTTGATTCTAATAATCAAGGCATCAATAATAGGCAGTCTGATACTTCCTATCATCACACACATGGAGCAAATTTAGGTTCTGAACATTGTGCTGAACCAGATGCTAGTACATCTGAGCCATTGCCTCAAAGGGGTAATCATACTGCGGATGAAGTGTATTCTCCTACTAATGAATCTGACACATCGGCTAATGAAAATGAAGAAATTTCTCTATCTGGACACGTTTCTAATCATCTTGATGCTGAATATCATAGAAAACAAGACTCCAAGGCGAAACAAATGGACATAGATACAACATCAAATGCAAATTGTTCCACCGGTAGTCCTCAGGATTCTTTGCTTCTTGAAGCAGCATTAAGGTCTGAATTATTTGCACGATTAGGGAAAAGAGCCATGAAGAGTAATAATCCATGCAACAACATTGAGACTACTGAACAAGGTGCTGAAAATGAGGTTGGAAGTGAGAAAAGCCGAGTGCATCATGGCTCTGTCCCATTGTCTAATGCAGAAAACAATGATCTTAGAGGTGAATTTTTTTGGATGAACATTTTTGTCATTTGCTATTTTTTAATTTTGTCACACAGGCCTGCTTTTTTAAGTTTGTAATACTGCTCCTTAATCCTAGCAAAGCATAATAATGTATAGTTTGGATAACCTGTATAATTTGTTTACTCTAATCAATGTATTGGCCCTACACTAGCTTCACATTTGATGTTCTTTCCTAAAATTCTTCTCTGTTCACTCAGTTTCATTACATAATATTTGTAAATGGAATAATTTTGGTGCTGTTGACTGTCAATTTTTTTTTTTTTTAACTTTATTGAATTGGAGTATTAGGATTTCTAATGAACTGTTGATATCAAAAGAGGAGTTGATCTGTGTGTGTATCTTAATCAACCTAAGAATAAAACTTCATAGACTCTGTAAATGCTTTAGATTTAAGGTTGATAAACAGTGATACTAGGAATTAAGGACTCTCAAATATTGAACTGAAAATATTTTTGTAGAAAATCTAGAAGTGCTTTTCTGTCAATCGCAGTATATTGGCACTTTTAGGTATTAACCAATTATTTAGGTTTCAGATCAATGATTCTCGGTCTTTATTGTGTCAAACACAAGTTAAAGTTAGCAGTAGTTAATTAAGTGTTGATGAGGTTGCAAGTTTATCATTATGTTCCTGATTATTTTGTTCTTAAATTTAGGCATCGAGAGGAAAGAAAGAAACATCTATCCGGATACTCAGATTCAAAGTCAGCAAAAAATTGGTGGAAATTCTTTGAGTGCCAACTGCGGTGCTGGTTCTGGTGATCAAGGAGAAATACCTTTTCAAGGTCATCACTCGACTAATCCGGTGAACGTTCTGCCTGTGATTTTTAGGAGTGCATTTAGTGAGCTGAGAGAAATGTCAACATTTAGTTCAGATCATTTACCCAATCAAAATAAGTCCACTCACGATAATGATGATCAAAGTCAAAATGCTACTTGCCTCAGTTCTGATGAAGCAAAGAAGAACATGTCGGCAATCTCAATGTCTGTCACTGTTGGGAATTCACTCTCAGAAGAAGGGACTTATGGATGGAGTCCTGAAGTTGATCCGTTTTGGCCGCTTTGCATGTATGAGCTGCGAGGAAAATGCAACAACGACGAGTGTCCTTGGCAGCATGCTAAGGACTATGCTGATGGAAACATTAATCAGCAAACTGATTCTAATAATGCAGGTATAAAAAATTAGTTACAGTTTGTAACCTGTATATTTTGCCTTCGTTCTTGTTGTATGATGATGGAACTTTCTGAAAATATCCATGTCCATGTGATGATTGTTATATGTATTTTTGGGGTTTTTTCTGAAGCTGAACTAAATATTGTCCAATATAGGAGATAATTAGGTTAATTAAGGATGAATGGTTGATACTGAAAAGAGAATATAGCCCTATTTTACACTGAATATTGTTTGGTTAGGGAGCTAATAATGTTTTTACCTCAAATAAAGTATGCCGGGTTATATTTTGAGGCTGACACGATCCAGTCCCAGGAATGTAGTTATATTTTGAGGTTGAATGAATGTCGGGAATATGGTACTTGGTTGGATCGATGTCTTGGTAATTGAGCTTGTGTGAAAGGAACCTACCTCCATAGGTCGATTTTTGATATGATCGACATTATTGTCCGAAATAAAGGAAAAATGCAGAGGATGAATTTTGGATTTACTTTCACTAAAATCTGTTGAAATTAGGGAACCACTATTCATATACAAAATATATTTCTAGAACTGACTGGTCCTAAATAGTGAGTTAATGACTTTTTGATATCTGATTATTGCTTGGACTCAGTATTAAAAGAATGGAAGCTTCTTTATTCTACTCAGTTCAATGTCAGGGAAGCTAAATTATGTGACAGAATGTGGAATTTGTATTGACCTGTAACAAGTGCTGTATAGAAAAATTACAATTTCTGAATTATGAATTCATTATGATATTATCCACTTCATATTATTGTTATTAAAATTATCTTCTCTAAAGAGACTGTTATACTGTTTGAACAGATTCTCAAGATCGATTGCCGTTGCATCAGCAAAATTGTAATGGTGTGAGAAAAGTTACCAAGTATCACAAAGCTACTATTCTGCCGACATACCTTGTTAGTTTAGATGTTCTGAAAGCGGATCAATTTGCATATAAACCTTTAACTGCACATAGAATTGCTCAATACTGGCAGCAGCATTTCAGTATCACTTTGGCTACTTTGAATTTGCTACAAAATGGTTCAGCTGCAGATGGTCCATTTTCACTTGGTGGTGATGAATGCAAAGAGGTCCGTGGGGCATGGAGCAAACAGTTATCTTTTCAGTGGAGAAATGGAGTTGGGGTTTGTTGCTTCTATCTATCATACTATTTTCCTGGTTTGTTCTTATATTTTTAAAATAATCTTGTGAAGTCTAACACCACAATGCAGAAGTGAGCACGATGAGTCAATTGTAATTTTATTTTGTTCTTGTATTATATGTGTTAAAATATTATATTAGAATGTAAATAATTAAATTAGATGGGCTGTAAGTATTCCGGCCCGTTAGTATTACTGTAATCTAGGGTTGTTTAATACTCTTTGTCTATATAAAGAAATTCCGTTGTGTAGTTGAAACACACGGGTTATTCAATATGTCTCTCAATACTCTTTATATTCAACATGGTATCTAGAGCCTATTGAGAGACAACCCTAATCGTCAACTACCCGGTGGACCCACTGTCTCCGGTGAATATTTTTTTTCTTTCTTTTTCGGCAAACTGTGTTCTCAACTCCGGTTTCCCCCTCTCTGCCTTTGATACGCTGATTTCTCAATCCTCGTCCATCTGTTCACGCTCTACCGTTGTTGTCGTCACTGCCGTCACTGTTTTTGACGATTTTTTTTCGACGAACGACCACTCCAGCAGCGTCGTACACCCCATATCGGCCAACCCTTCAGTCGCGTCATCAGAAACATCCACACGCGCCCTCACGCACCCTCACGCGCCTCCTGCCATCACGCGCGTGAGATCCACACGCCGCCTCTGGATCCGGCCCTGCCACCTAAGCATGACCTTCCCATTGCTCTTCGTAAGGATATTCGCACCACCCGTAATCCATCTCCTCATTACATTGATTTGTGTTATCATCGTCTTTCTCCTTTACATTACATTTGCTTGTCCTCCTTGTCTTCTATTTCTATTCCTAAAACTACAGGAGAAGCATTATCCCACCCTGAGTGGAGCCAAGCAATGCTTGATGAGATGTGTGCTCTACAAAGCAGTGGTACTTGGGAATTGGTTCCTTTACCTCATGTGAAGTCGTTAGTCGGGTGTCGTTGGCTTTATATAGTGATGGTTGGGCCTGATGGTAAGATTGATCGATTTAAGACTCGTTCGGTAGTCAAGGGATATACTCAGATTTTTGGGTTGGATTACAGTGACACATTCTCACCTGTTGCCAAAATGGCATCTGTCATACTATTTTTCTCCATTGCAGCAATTCGACATTGGCCTCTCCATCAACTTGACATTAAAAATGCTTTTTTGCACGGTGATCTTGAAGAGGAAGTTTATATGGAGCAACCACCAGGGTTTGTTGCTCAGGGGGAGTCTTCCACCATGGTTTGTCGGCTATACAAGTCCCTTTATGGTCTTAAACAGTCTCCTAGAGCTTGGTTTGACAGATTCAGCTCGGTAGTACAAGAGTTTGGTATGATCTGTAGTGAAGCCGATCACTCTGTATTTTATCATCACTCAACCCAAGGGTGCATCTATCTTGTTGTATAGTGGATGACATTGTTATAACTGGTAGTGATCAGCAAGGAGTACTCCAGTTAAAACAACATCTTTCAAATAAATTTCAGACTAATGACCTTGGTAAACTCTGTTATTTTTTGGGTATTGAAGTAGCCCAATCCAAGGATGACCTTGTAATTTCACAAAGAAAATATGATATGGTATTCTTGAAGAAACAGACCTATTAAATGCCAAGTCAGTTGATACTCCTATGGATCCAAATGTCAAACTCCTACCCAATCAGGGAGAGCCTTTATCAGATTCGGGAAGATATAGGAGATTGGTTGGAAAATTAAACTATCTCACAGTCACTCGTCCTGACATTTCCTTTGCTGTCAGTGTGGTAAGTCAGTTCTTAATTTCTCCTTGCCAAGAACATATGGATGCTGTAATCTGGATTCTTAAATATATCACAAGTGCACCTGGAAAAGGTCTCATTTATGAAGATAGAGGACATACTTAGATAATTGACTACTCATATGCCGATTGGGTAGGCTCACCCATAGATAGACGATCAACTTTCGGGTATTGTGTACTTGTCGGAGGAAATTTAATATCTTGGAAGAGTAAGAAACATAATGTTGTTGCAAGATCCAGCGCTGAGGTAGAATACAAGGCCATGACACTAGTAAAATGTGAACTCATCTGGTCGAATCCTGTTTTTCATGAGAGGACTAAGCATATTGAGATTGACTGCCATTTTGTTAGAGAAAAGATCGAATCGGGTGACATCATCACTAGCTTTGTCAATTCCAATGATCAGTTAGCAGATGTTTTTACAAAGTCATTGCAAAGTCCTAGAATTAGTTATATATGTAACAAGCTAGGTGCATTTGATTTATATGCTCTAGCTTGAGGGGGAGTGTTAAAATATTATATTAGAATGTAAATAATTAGATTAGATGAGCTGTAAGTATTCCGGCCCGTTAATATTACTGTAAATTAGGGTTGTTTAATACTCTTTGTCTATAAAAACAAATTCCGTTGTGTAGTTGAAACACATGTTATTCAATATGTCTCTCAATACCCTTTATATCAACAATATGATTTTATTTTGGTTTTTATAGGAATATTTTTCAATTTTATTGGTTATTTTATGTCATTTATATAGTTATGATAGAAATATGAAGCGTATTAGATGGATTTGGAAACTCCTAGTTGAGTACTTGCTTACTAACAATTGAATTTTATTATGCCCATCAAAGGACCTAGAATATGTAAAACAAGATGTTTTTGTTGTTGTTAGCAGTTAATAATTATTTCATGAAATTTTCCTTTGGTCCTAGTATTCTTAGAAGTTTCTGGCTAGTGGATTAGGTTGCATGACCAAACAATGTTAATTCCACCTTCGTCGATGTTCATGCCTTTGCCTTTGTACGGAAAGGCCTATAAACTAGTTTATAGCTTATTTGATTTGCTTATAACTTAATTGACAAATAAATGTATATTTGTTTGATAATTGAGATTATTGCAATAGCTTATAGTTTTTCTACTGTTTGAGCTTGAAACTTGTTACTATGTTATCTCTCACTTTTACTTTCTCTTATATTAAAATACAAAATCAACCCTAATATTTATGAAACAGAAATAAAATTTATATTAAATGTTATGAATGTCATTTTATTATATTATCTTGTTTCATTTAATAATATAAGAAACAAATTGAAAACGCAATTTTTCTAATTTGTAAAATGGTAAACAATTTGAAATAAATTAAAATATAAAAGATGATAATTATTTTAAAATAAATAGTTTATATAATATCAAATAAACATGTTATTATAGGTCATTTTATATTTATAAGTTGGTTGAACAAGTAATTTTACCGAATACTTAATTTTAATCAGCTAACTTATTAGCTATTAGCTAGCTAGCCTATAGTTTATTTTTCCCAAAATAAGCTTTTACTCTTCTGCACTTGAATTGACATATCACACTTCTATGCTTGTTATGATATTATGCTTTGAATATTTAAATAATCCACTATTTTTAAGTCTAGGATTTGGGGTATGACCATTTTTTATATTTTGTGCACTAGTTCATATCAGTGCATGCACATATATACTATGACGTGTTAGCTATAATTTTGCAACTGTAGCAAGGATACTTATTCACGATTTTAGTACTGCTCAGTGTAAATCACAATTTTGTGAACATCAATGCGAAGAAGTATTTCTTATGTATACATATATTTTCAGTTTTAGAATAAAGTTGTTTTTAATTGACTATAATATGAATTTTTTTCAGTTTTCCTGGCCAACAGCTCTTGTTAAATCTTGCCTTGATTTTATGATTAACCTGTAATGCTGAATGTCTTGAATTCGTTTTTTTTTTGTGCTAACATCCCCTTTATTTATTGCATACTTAGAATCAAATTAAACAGGCTATGGCTGATAGTGAGCAAGCTGTTGAGATGGCTCTTCTTATTCTTGACCAGGAAATCAATAAGTTGCGGGGAGTGCGAAAGGTAACAGTTGTGATTGCATTTTCTGTCTTTGTAGATTTTGTTTGAGTTTGCTTATGTATTTCTTCATATCGATAATTGTAATTTTTAGGCTCTATCTGTACTGTCAAAAGCTCTGGAGATTGATCCAACATGTGTGGCTCTCTTGATAGTTTATTTGCTCATTTACTACGGAAGTTTGGGGCCAAATGAAAAGGAGGACACATTCTTGTGTGTGGTATGTTATCCTTTGTTTTCTACTTATTGATGGAGCATTCTCTGGATTTTTCTTTCTTGGAGAATGAGGAAATTTTTATAATATAGGAACTCTAGAAGTTGCTATTAATCATAACCCCCTGAAATCCAATGATACGATACCAGCAGTAGGTAACACCATCATAAATTACGTGCTAGGCCTTTTGGTTCGTTTGTGTTACGAGTAGCATGCATTTCTGACTTGCTTTTGTTTGCACATTGAAATCACTGGTTCACCATGTAATCTGTCATTTAAAAATACTAAATTTTGAGAGATGTTCTATCCATGGTTGTTGATTTACATTTATCGTTAGATACTGATGGCCATCGTGCATGGTTCTATCATTTTAGTATAAGGCTGGTTGATGTCGTGATGGGTGAATGGATGGAGGAGATAAAAATCTTTAGGCTTAAATGAACTTTTGGTCCTCCTAATTTGCATAAAATGAACATTTAGTCATTTCATTTCGAAAACCTTTTTTTTGGTCCCCCTATTAACTAATTCTTGGGATTTTTTGGTCCCCTACTTTTTTGATGATGTGGCACTCTCATTAATTTATTTTTGTTATTAATTTCTTTCATAATTTCCTTATGTTGTTTTAGAAAAAAGAGCCTTTTATCATTTATCTCGTTGGCTCCACTTAAATTCCTTTTTAACTTCTTGTTAGTATGTTAAGCCCTCCGTGTAAGGACTGATTATGTGATTTACCTTGGAATTCTGAACCGATGTTACCAGGTTAAGCTCTATGAAGGATCTTATGTACTGTGGCTCATGTACATCAATAGTCGTAGAAAGCTTGATGATCGATTAACTGCCTATGATTCTGCCCTCTCAGCTCTCTGCCAGCATGCATCTGCTGCTTCTGAAGACAGAACGTGTGAAAGTGCATGCATCTTAGATCTGTTTCTGCAAATGATGGATTGTTTATGCATGTCGGGGAATGTTGAGAAGGCAATACAGCTAACTTATGGAGTTTTCCCGGCTACAACTAAATCTGATGAACCTAATTTTCTGTCACTCTCAGATATACTCAATTGCTTAACAATTTCTGACAAATGTGTGTTATGGGTTTGTTGTGTTTACTTAGTTATTTACAGGAAACTGCCTGGTGCTGTTGTTCAGAAGTTTGAATGTGAGAAAGATCTCCTTGACATTGAATGGCCCTTTGTCAGTTTATCAGAGGACGAAAAAGAGAGGGCTGTTAAACTTATGGAAACAGCTGTTGAATGTATTAACTGCTATGCCTATAATGAGTCAATGAAAAATGAAGTTGATCTCAAGTATGCTCAACATTTTGCTCTCAATCATCTCAGATGCATGGTTGCTCTTGATAGCTTAGAATGCTTAAGAAATTTGTTGAATAAATATGTTAAGTTATACCCTTCCTGCATAGAATTGGTTCTGGTGTCAGCTCAAATACAGAAACAATATTTTGGTGTTGATAATCTGATGGTATTTGAGGATGCAATTAGTAGATGGCCAAAAATAGTTCCTGGAATCCAGTGCATTTGGAATCAGTATATTGCATATGCCATCCATTATCAAAGAACGGACCTTTCAAAAGAAATTACAGTCCGGTGGTTCCAGTCTGTATGGCAAGTGCAGGATCCTCCATATGGTGGGATGGATACTGCTGACGATGGTAGTTCTTGTGGTTTAGTAGGATTAGGTTCTAAATTTGTTTCCGACTCATTGAATTCTGGTCATAAACAGATGGATGAGATGTTTGGATATCTTAATCTGTCTGTTTATTATTTTTTCCAGAATGATAAAACAGAAGCATGCAAAGCTGTTAATAAGGCTAGGAATACTGTCAGTTTTGTGGGTTTAGAGCAATCTATAAGAAAATATGTAATGTTTCTGATTTGTGATGCATCAAGCTTTAATGAGGATGGTCCTAAAGGTGCCATCAAGAGAATATTGGAAGTATATATGGATGGTTCCTCCCAGGCATTTCTGGCCCCTAGGGTACTAACGAGAAATTTTGTTGACAACATCAAGAAGCCAAGAGTACAGCATCTCATTGGCAACATATTAAGGCCAGCTTCATTTGATTGTTCTCTACTAAATTTGATACTTCAATCATGGTTTGATTCATCTCTTTTACCCCAAATTGCGAGTGATCCAAAGCATCTGGTGGATTTTGTGGAAGGCATTATGGAGGTAGTTCCTTACAACTTTCAATTAGCTATGTCTGTTTGCAAGTTACTGAGCAAGGATTACAGTTCTTCTGATCTAAACTCAACCAGTCTATGGTTTTGGGCGTGTTCAACCCTGGTAAATGCAATTATGAATGCCATCCCGATACCCCCAGAGTTTGTCTGGGTGGAAGCTGCAGAGCTCCTGCACAATGCTATGGGCATTGAAGCAGTAGCCCAGAGGTTTTATAAAAAGGCACTGTCAGTGTATCCATTTTCTATAATGTTGTGGAAATATTACTATAATCTTTTTTTGTCCATTGGTGATGCAAACAATATTGTTGAAGAAGCAAAAGAAAGGGGTATTAACCTTTGATTTGGTAACTGGTTGAATGTCAGGTGAGTATCAACATAATTCCTTGCTCGTGGAAACACTTATGGCCAATTTTGCTTCTATCACATGGAGGCCTCAACGCAGGTGATTTTTTTCTGCTCAATAATTGAATATTTTCCAGATTTTGGAAACAGTTCTGATGACAGAAGTTCCTAGAGTTCAGAGTTAAAGTTGCATTAAACTTGTACAGGTAAGTAAACTAAACAAACTAGCAATGTCAGGGTAACTTCTTAGGAAATATACAAGTGGGCTGGTGAAAATTTTGTATATCTGATCTTCCTTTTGCTGTCGTTTTTTTTTTTTTTTTTTTTTTATACCCAGCAATTTTGTATATCTGTTCTTCCTTTTGCTGTCGTTTTTTTTTTTTTTTTCATACCCAGCATACATACCAATCCTCATTATTCCTGTAGCCCTGAATTTAGTCCTTCATAGATTAGGTGGTTAGCATTGTCACATTATTCTGTGAATGTTATTGTTGGGTTCTGACATTTTAATTTCATAAGGTGTTACGTTACAGACGAATGAATGAAAGAATATTTTTATTATTTATTTACAGTCTTGTGGTTAGTCTTATTCTTCTAGTTCAATGTAATTTATTTTTGTCGTTTTCTTATATATCTAAAGTTACACGGGATATACCGTATAGAATCTGAAGCTCCCATCATGGTTGATAGAAGAAAATTGACGAAAGTATTTCTTTCTTCAATTTACTTCATAAATACCAGTGTGTATTGTTTTGCTTCAAATGCTATGGGTTGGAATCAATAGCTACTTTAAGTTACTTTTTTTTTTTTATTATATACCTTAAGTAACTTTGATGCTTACATTTTAGATTAAAGCTCATTCACCAAGGTCTTTATGTTACTCTCTCCTACAGACTACAAGCTTATTGAACCCTTTTTTTTGGAATTTTTTCATGCTCTCACCCCTTACATTTTGAAAATGATAAAAATTCCCTTAAAATATTAATTAAAAAAGTTAATACAAAATTAAAGAAGTTCCTACATAATGTTACTTCTATAAATAAATAGTTTTAGACAGTCGTGACGAACTAGCACATGTTATGATAAAAATGGTTTGTTTTACGGCAAACATTGAAAATATGCAAAAATTGAAAATATTAATATTCAACAAAAAAAAAAAAAAGATTGGAAGAGTTAAAACGACTTATTCATTACTAATAATAAAAATATCGTAGTTACATGAATCAGATTCTAAATTTTGCACACAAAAAAAAAGAAAGAAAAAGAAACTATTTAATGTTAGCTTAAATTTGTATAACTTGAGAGAGTTGATTTATTAAAAGAAAAATTAAGGATTTTTTTGTTCTTTACAATTTGTTCCTTTCACCGGAAGTAATTATGTTTGAAACAAGTCAAATATTAAATGTTGACATCTCTCTCTTCAAATTTTGGCTTGCCATGTTTTGAGAGAGACTAACAAGACTAACTGAAACTAGACTCTTCACACAAAATATAGCTTCACATATTTCAACAATCTCTGTTCTATTTTGCATAGAAATCACGAAATTATAATAGGGATCTACTCTCGAAATGGTGAAATTCATATAATAATATTTAAATATGCGATTAATCTTTGTACAAAAAAAAACGTAATTAGTTTCTATAAAATAAAATAAATTTAATATTATATAAAATATATAATTTTGTTTAAGTCTTTATAAAATACAAATGTTTGTATTTTCTTAATGTCTTACATTTTTAGTGTTTTAACCGTTGAATAATTAAGTGCTTAAGATTTAAATATATATGAGTGTATTTGTTTGAGCTTATATAAAAATGACTTTTAATTTAGAAAATTTAGAGATTATTTTTCAGAGATTTTTCTGTTTGTTTACTATCATAAAAATAATTTTTTTTAAAATATTTTTAATCTGTTTGTATACAATTTTATAAAAGTGATTTCTAAACTACAAAATTATTATAAATGACATTACTTTTTTAAATACATTAATTTCTCTCTTTTCTAAAATCATCATAAGCATCTTGTCATAGTTTGATTATTCATAGTTATTAAGAGAGTAGTTAGTACTTGGTAGAATCTTTGTTGGATAAGTTACGAACAATTGAAATATTTCAAATTGATCAATTCAAAATTTAGGCTAAATAACCTTTGCGATCTCTTAACATAATTTAAGTTAACGTTTTAGTCATTTATCTTTTTTTTTTTCTTCTCGATTTGGTTCTTTATTTAATTTTAAGTGACAATTTGAGTATTTATGTTTTAAAATTTCAACAATGTTATCCTTTTTTTTTTTTTTACAAAAATTCATCAAAATTTTCAAACAAAACCAAAAAATTAATTATCATCAATGTAATGTAAATTACATAAAATTCAAAACTTAAATCTTTAAATAAACTCATGTTTTCATTTTTTATTTGATAATTTGATGTTGTTGGAGATAAAAATGAGTTTATTTGAATATTTGAGTTATGCATTTGAGGAAATTTGCATTATATTGAAAATGATTATTAATTTTATGGATTTTGTTTAAAAATTTTAATGTTTTTTTGTAAAAAAAAAAAGGATAACATTGTTGACATTTTAAAACATAAGAGATCAAATTGTCACTTAAAATTAAAATAAAGGACCAAATCGGGAGGAAAAAAATGACTAAAACGTTAACTGAAGTTAAATTAAGGAAACGTGAGTGCTATTTAGCCCAAAATTTATTAGTTTAATGTATCTCTTATATCCATTTCAAAATTGATTAATGTACCTTACGTATTGATAAAAAATAATAACACATAGAAGCAAAAATAAATTTGTATCAACATATGAATAAAGTTTCATCATAGATTAACTAGTTGAAATAAATTTCATTAATAACTCAAAGGTATGGGTGGGAATAGGCCAGACCAGGCTTTGAAAGGCTTGAGACTGGCCTACAATGAATTTTTGAGGCCTAAGCCTGGCCTACGGCCTATGATAGGCTTTTTTTTTTGCCTGAGCCTGACATGGCCTGTAAGCCTATTTAAAAGTCTTATTCACATTTAAAATAATTTTTCTAACAAAATAATTTAAAAAAAATATGAAACAAACACCCTTTAAACCCTAAAAATTGATTTTTGGTTTAAAAGAATAAATTTTTTATTAAAACAAACGCACCCATTATTATCTCTCAAACAAATGGTCTCAAACAAACTCAGATTATTATCTCTCAAACAAATCCTCTCGTGCAACATCATATTTAGTAATAATATATATATCTATATCTATATAATAAATAAACAATTATCTATAGCTATATGATGCTCTACACATATCGATTTATATGATTCTCCATATACCAATACTAATGTGTATATGTATATATATATTAAATAAAAAAA
>NC_021162.2:19363062-19375139 GCF_000331145.2 Cicer arietinum | reverse complement strand
CTCTCAAACAACTCAGAATATTACCTCTCAAACAAACTCATATTCAGTAATAATAAACAATTAGGGTTTCTAAATTTATATACTAATAATATATATAAAGATAACAAATAAATAGTATTGATTTTTATAAAATATAAAGTAACAAATAAATAATATTGGTTTTTATAAAAAAATATGTTGCTTTCATACATGTTTGTTGGAGTGAGTGCAATGGAAATTAGAAGAAGAAAAAATAGAGAATGGAATACATATAAAATATATATAGGCCGGCCTATCAGGCCTAATAGGCTTTTTTACAAGCCTGAGCCTGACTTATTTATATAAATAGACTTTAAAAACAGTCTGACATTTTTATTAAACATGCCAGACCAGACCATAAGTAGGTCAGGCCATAGGCCCCTGTCGGACGGCCTAGCCTATTCCCATCCCTACTCAAAGAGCACCCAAAAATTTAACAATTACAAAGTATAAATAGGACCATATTGTTGAACCTTAACACATTTTTTAGGTTTAAGAATACGGTTCTATTTATATTGTATTAAAATATATATTTTAATTCGTGTTAAAAAAAATTGATCACTAAAAAATTATTCAGTAAATAATTTTAATCCTTGCTAAAATAAATACAAGAGACAAATATTTGTAGTAAAAATATTAAAATTAGTGTTTCTATAATATTATCGCATAAAAGTAAGAATAGTTGTAATAAACTAACTATTACTGTATGGTTGCCATTATTTTTTGTAAAATATAAAAAAAAAAATTGGTGGACCCACAAGCCTATGGCTTTATTTATTTATTATTATACCACTAAAAACAAAATTAAGTATTATACTACCATTATTTTCAAAATTTAAATTTTAAAAAGTGAAAAGTTACATTTGGTGCAACCGACTTCTCACAATGAATTATTATTTTTGTTGTTTAATTGAGTGAAGGGAAATAGGTGAGGCTGGACCGATTTCCCAATTGCATTTATTTATTTATTATTAAATATATATATATATATATATATATATATATATTTGTTTTTATTAGTAGTGTTATTAGTAGACACAAATATAGAGACTTTCATCAATTAACAAAGGCATACACGTAAGAGAGAGTGGATAGTTACAATTTGTAAACGTGAGATAATAACACAAATTATTATTTTTTTGTTAACATATTTCATAATAATAAATATATATTTTATTATTTAATAATTATTATTTTAATTAAATAATTAATTTAAGTTTTATTAATTATTAATTTAAGTAATTATTATTTTAATTAATTAATTAATTATACACAATGTTAACCTTTTTTATAATAATTATCTTATTAAATTTTACTTTTATAATTATTAAAAAACTTAAATAAAACGGAGTCCATAAAAATAACAAAATTTAATTAAATATTATAATTAAAATTATAAATACAAAATGAACTAATTTCTATCGGGGGCATCAATATGATAAGGGCATTTATTCTTGCTATGTCCCTCGTTGCGACACAAACCACATCTCTTAGGATGTGTATTTTTCTCCCGTTGATCCATTTCAGTATGAATGCGAGTAGACTGTGGACGACCTTTTGGATCTCTTCTCATGGCTGGATTGTAGCACAATTATATTCCATTGTATTCTGACCAATATGATTGAAGAGGAATTGCTGAAAACTCTTCCTTGTAAACGTCAAAGATACATTGCAACATATACTTGGAAGACACATACATCATGTAGCCATGGTGAATAAACGAACAAGCGGCGATGACATGTGAACATGGATAATATAATGCTTAAAATTCACCATAATCACACCATTGTTTATCGATATCTACCTTGAATGTCCCTACATGACGACTGCTTGGTGGACGAACTAACTCCTTAACTGTAAAGATATTATGGGCTCGATTGTGAATAACAACTTAATGGGATAACAACTTAGCGTAATCTGCTACAATGACGTCAGCATAATCCGCCAATCCTCCACAAATGAGTTGGTTTCAATTTTGGATAGGATAACACAATCCTCGAGAAAATAATCCTATAAATAGTCATTATGTTCATATTATTATTCATACACGCTTTAAATATATCACATTCACAACATACAAACTCTCACATTCACAACATACAATCTGATTAATTTAAAGTGTATACATAAGTCTAATACTAATTTTATTTAAAATGTAGAATTTGATTGAATGTCACCACTGCTTCAAAATGAAGGAACCAAATGAAATGATAGTTCCCTACTTGGAGGAAGCTAGGTTTTTTACTATTGCAACATTGGGATCTTGTAACATGGACCCATCATTGGTGACTGCAATAGTAGAACATTGGAGAACAAAAATACACATGTTTCATCTTCAAATGGAAGAGTGTACAATAACTCTTGAAGATGTTGCATTACATTTGGGTCTACCTGTCAACGAAAGACTAGTGACTGGAGGTGGCGCTTTAGATTGGGATGAATAATGGAAATAACTTTTGGGTGTCATTCCTCCAAAAAGTCTGATGGTGGACCAATTCGTCAAAGTGAAATGGTAGAAAGACACATTTGCTCATGTTTCGGATAATGCAACAACTGAGTAGGTATAACACATCTTCAATAGAGTTCATTTGATGTATCTCCCTCTGTTGAAACATCTTCAACATGTTCGACTATATAGTTGGGGTTCAACCTGTTTGGCAAACTTATACAATCAAATGTGTCGTGCAACCGAATCGTCTTATGCATATATGGGTGGATCTACATTGCTCATTCAATCTTAGGTATGGTATCGTGTAACACCCCGATTTTATAAAATCGTGAGTGTTTATTTATTTATTTATTTATTTATAAATAAATAACTTAATAAAATAATACGTCGTAACACAACAAAAAGAGTCATAAATAATTACATCATATATAATACCAACAACCTAAGATAATTTTTGGGACAATAATCTAAAGTATAATAATAGAAAATACATTGGGGCTATGAGACCTATCAGACATCGCTCATACCCCTGGGGTATTCTCAGCAGACACATGCACATAAGTAATGCTCCAAGAATGCTATCCCACATGGTCACGTAAAAAAAAATTGAACATGGACCCACCAAACAAAAGTCAATTGTCAATTTATGTTATAGATACAGTCATCCCAAAACAAAATAAGTAAAACCACCAAAAGAAAGACAATAAGGTCCTATATAACAAAAAAACTAATTTGATCATCCACTAACAACTACAGTAGCATGGACGACCTCCACACATTGTACAAGTTCCTTCTGACGCAATATCTCTCCTCGAAATAACTTCTTTCTCCTCATCAACAATGGATGGATCAGTCTCCTTATAGGTCAGGTCCACCCATAAGATAAGTGGCTTTAGCGGCGCAAGAGTCTCAAAACAACTCACTACCAAAAGTCGGAGCTCTAACTCGACCCGTATATGTAGCCCTGCTTGAGATGAGGTCATATGCTCAAGTAGTCGACGAGTGCCAGTCAAGGAAGTCTAACGACGTTTCCTTTGTCAGGATACTAGTCGGTGGAATGAATTCAGATATCATTTGAGGGAAAAACCCAATTTTTACAATAATGTAAATGATCATTAGCCAAAATTAGCAATTAACATTTAACAATTATGTCCTAAAAACAAACAATAACCATTTAGCAATTACGACATGATAACAACAATAACATAACATGTATATACATATATCATATTATAACAAACATGACTCGCGTGCCAAACACCCTAATGCAATGCTTATATGCCAGTGCACATGATTCTGGAATTTCCAATCCTCGAAGGACGTAAACCATAAATGTACCGCCTCTCACATACCAGTACTAATTACCAATGTGCCACCTATCACATATGAGCACGATTTACTAGGGTGTAGTCTATGACAAACCTACACGATAAATAAATCATCGTAAGGATAAGATGAACCAATCAACTCATGGAACCATTCTATGGTCCATCACAGTCACCACTAACACTGTGGCCTATCACGATCATCACTAACACCGTGACCCGTCACGATCACCACAAATTATGAAATGCATGAGCATACTCTGACTTTTTCACAACAATCACTATGTAAATGTAGCTATTAAAAGACTCCCTTTTAATACTCATTACACACTAATAATTTTTCATACTTTTCACAAAGCATACTCAAGACATACTCTTCTCAATAAAATTCATAACATAAAACAACATGTACTATCGCTCAAGAATGCATAATTACATCAATATTAATTATCATATATTCTGTAAGTATAGAAGCTTGTCAGAAAATGTACAATTCCCACCCTGGGATTCTTGCTACAAAACTTCTAACAATTCTTTCTAAGATAGCACACCACTATCTTACTTGTACAAATGATACAATAAGGTTTGAATAAATCTAAGATGTGGTATATTGATAAACAACTCAATAGTAATTCAAGTACTTGAGAACTTTTTAGAATGATATGAAAATCTAATGCAAGTACTTAGAAAAATCAGAATTTTGTTCAAAGTTGTTCAAATGAATTAATTCAAGGATGGTTAATTTTTGATCTGAAGTTATGGGGTATTTATACTCCATAAAACATCCTTTCAGATTCGTGGCCATTGATCCAAGAGGTTTGATGAAAAATTACAATGTTCTAGAGGCATTCCAGATCTGAAAAATTGTAATGTTTCCAGGTGTATTCGAATACAGTATATGTGTATTCGAATACACATCTTTGTAACGTTTAAAAAATTCGAATTTTACACCTTGTATTCGAATACACATCAGTGTAGTCGAATACAGATCAATGTATTTTAGCCTCTGACTTAACTTGTATTCGACTACATATGAGTGTAGTCGAATACATTTGGCTACTGACTTAGCATGTAGTCGACTACAGATGGGTGTAGTCGAATACACTTGGCCACTGACTTAGCTTGTATTCGACTACAGATGGGTGTAGTCGAATACACTTGGCCACTGACTTAGCTTGTAGTCGACTACAGATGCGTGTAGTCGAATACACCTTTTAAAGTTTTGCTTCTGACTTAAGTTGTATTCGAATACAACATGGTGTATTCGAATACACTTATGCAAATTGTCAAAAATATGATTTTAAATGATTTGTTAATGTTGTTTTTGATTTTTGAAAACATGTTAAATGCATATGTAAATATGAATTGTTCTCATGTATTTGAACTATTGATTTGTATCATATACCTTTATATTTACTCATTTATTATTTGGATTTGGAAGCTTATTCAAGATGGTTTGATCTTCTTTTTGATCTTGCTGCATTGTCCATAGTTGGTGGTCTTGTCGTCATCAAAAACATGTAGTTTACATTCTCCCCCTTTTTGATTATGACAAAATGTTGTTGTGAAGAGAGTGTGATGTTGAAATCTTTGCTCCCCCGTAATAGGTGCACACTCCGCCGTTGTATGTGATGATTTGAAAATTGTTTTTGAGTGCCTACAAGGTTTGAAATGCAACAACAACACCAAATTTTCTCCCCCTTTTGACATGATCAAAAAGAAGAAGAATAGAAAAGAAAAAGAGACATACACGGTGCGAGCAAAATCATACACAAAAGGCATATAAGGGAACAAGAATAGCAGAAATGGAAATTATGTTAGAATATCATAGAAGGGAATACATAACAAGTCCCGAAACGAGTAATACAAAATACATCAGAATTAAAACGACAAAGGAGTTCATAAAGCAAATATCACAGTAATACATAATGCAAAAAGTTAACTTAGTACAAAATTAAAGACTTAATCAAATTCTGTCGGAATGTGGAAATGATCAAGTTTGTCTGATAATTGACTAATGTCTTGAGATAGTGCGTCATGATTGCGAGCAATAGTAGTTTCAATAGTGGTGAAGCGAGTGTCGATAGAGGTGGTCAACTTGTCGAATTGAGTATGGAAGAAGGTTTGGAAAGAATCAAGGCGAGTCATGAACATTTGATTGGAGATATAATCATCATCAGATGCAGTTTCCTCGCCATCGTCATCTCCTTGAGCAGCAGTGTTGGAGGGTCCAGCATTGTCCGCTGGTGCATCTTCAGATGGTTGACCATGATCACCTTTATGCACAAATGCTTCAAGTTCTTCATTCCATATGATCCTCATGCTAGGCAAGACACCTAAATCCAACAGATTTTCTTTGGTGGGTGTAAACATAACTTCATCAGAGAAGTCCACACCAAAGTATTCCAAAATCCATGAAACTTCCTTTGCATAGGGTAAGCCAATTGCTTCGCGAGATCCAAGCATGATAGATTTCACAAAAAATGCCCAATTAAGTTGACGACCTTCAAACATGAAATTCATAATTTGCAGTTCAAACTCCGAAATTTGGGAGTAATTTCCAGCCTTCGGAACCAAAATGTAGCTAAGGAAATAGTGTAGAAGCCGATAATCAACAGTAAGATTTCCCACACCATACCGTTGCTGGGCATATTTGGAACCTGCCTGAGCTCTCTTTTGTTCCATGGTGCGGCGATCAAACCGACAGAGAGAGACATACGCATCATACTTAGAAATATCACCCCATTCACATAAATTGTTTGGACAAAATTGTTCACCATTAAAAGGAATATTCAGAATTTCGCCAATGGTTTTGGTATTTAAACGAATAACTTTACCCTTAACGCGCGAGACTAGCAGTTTGCCCTCTTGTATGAGATTACAATAAAAAACCCTAACCAAATCTGGATAAACTGGACCATTGTAGCCTATAAACTCTTCAACATGTTGTGCTTTAAGCAACGCAGGAAATTTAAAATCAGAAAAAGAGTCCAAAGTACCGTATTTGGGGATAATAAGGCGCTTGTCCGAGTAGAAGGTGCGAAAACGATCAATTTCCTCCGGTGTGTGTAGAAGCCGGGATAGATCCGTGATGTTGGGAGTCTTGGTTCGTTTTCGTGAGGGACCTACTGCGGCATGTTTGGTGCGTGGTCCTCGTTTGCGAGCATCCATGGTGAGAAAGGGTATTTTTGGTGAAAGTGGGTTTTAGAGAAAATGTGAGAGTTGTGAGAGATTTGAAGAGGGATGACAAGAAGGAAGTAAAGAGTAATGGATTTTGTTAGGTTGAGTGAATGGGTAAGTAAGTGGAAGGAGGATGGATGAGTTTGAGAGAGATGAGAGAAGGAACTGAGGCTGTATTCGAATACCAACTGAAATAACCCTAACTTATGTGTAGCAGCTTTTATATCTGGGCAAAAACGCGAAGGTGTATTCGACTACACCTTCTTGTATTCGAATACACATTTTTCTGGGAACGTGTATTCGACTACACATCCTTTGTATTCGAATACAGGAAATCTGGGAAAGTTTGTATTCGAATACAGACATTTGTATTCGACTACATAAGCACCGTTTTGCTTAAAAACTCAGTTTTTTTATGAAAATTGCATCATGTAATACACAAATTCATATATCAAAAGGAAATAATCAATAAGACATAAGAGATATGGCAAACTATGTATATCATGCAATGGTTAAAGATCAAATTCACTCAAAATACCAAGTTCTCTTCGGATTTTATAAAATGAGTCTTTAGGTAACGGTTTTGTAAAAATATCGGCCAATTGATTGTGTGTATCAACAAATGTTACCTCAACATTACCTTTAAGTACATGATCCCGTAGAAAATGATGTCGGATATCGATGTGTTTAGTTCTGGAGTGCATGATTGGATTCTTTGAGATGTTTATTGCGCTTGTGTTATCACATCTTAAGGGAATGCATCCGAGATCAACTCCATAGTCATGTAATTGCTGTTTGAGCCAGAGAATCTGGGCACAACAGCTTCCTGCTGCAATATATTCAGCTTCAGCAGTACTAAGTGCAACACAAGCTTGCTTTTTACAAGACCATGAAACAAGGGCATTTCCTAAGACATGACATGTGCCACTGGTGCTTTTACGGTCTGTTTTGCATCCCGCATAATCCGAATCAGAGTATCCTACTAGGCTACATATGCTACCCTTAGGATACCATAGGCCTACATTTGTTGTTCCTTTCAGATACTTCATAATTCTTTTAACAGCTACTAGATGTGATTCTTTCGGATCTGCCTGAAATCTTGCACACAAACAAACACTAAACATGATATCTGGCCGGCTGGCCGTTAGATATAATAATGATCCAATCATACCTCGATATTTGGATATGTCGATGGAAATTCCTGATGCATCTTTATCAACATATGTTCCGGAGCCCATTGGAGTTGTACTTTCTTTGCAATTCTCCATTTCAAATTTCTTTAGTAATTCTTTACAATATTTGGCTTGATTGATGAAGATGCCGTGCTCAAGTTTCTTGATATGAAGTCCAAGAAAATAGTTTAATTTTCCCATCATGGACATTTCGAATTCTCCTTTCATTATTGAAGAGAATTCTTCACATATGTCCTTGTTGGTTGATCCAAATATTATATCATCAACATAAATTTGAACCAATAATGTGTGACCATTTTCTCTTTTGACAAATAACGTTTTATCAACTTCTCCTTTGTCAAATCCTCGTTCACATAAAAAGGTGCTTAATCTGTCATACCAAGCTCTTGGAGCTTGTTTTAGACCATAAAGAGCCTTTTTCAATTTGTAAACGTGTGAGGGATTTTTGGAATCTTCAAATCCAGGGGGCTGCTTGACATAAACTTCTTCATTTATGTACCCATTGAGAAATGCACTTTTCACGTCCATTTGATATAACTCAAAATTCATGGAGCAAGCATATGCTAATAGTAGACGTATGGCTTCTAGTCTTGCTACCGGAGCAAATGTTTCGTCAAAGTCTATCCCTTCCTCTTGATTGTATCCTTGAGCAACCAATCTAGCTTTGTTGCGAACAACTATGCCATTCTCATCTAGTTTATTTTTGAACACCCATTTTGTACCAATGATGTGTTTATTTCCAGGATTAGGAACAAGTTCCCAAACTTGGCTTCTTTCGAATTGATTGAGTTCTTCTTGCATGGCAAGTATCCATTGATCATCTTTAAGTGCTTCACCAATTTTGGAGGGTTCGATTTGAGAAACAAACGCCATGTTTAAGCAAGCATCTTGCAATTTTAACCTTGTTGTGACTCCTTTATTTATATCACCTATGATGTTGTCAATAGGGTGATATCTATGGGTTCTCCATTCTTTAGGAAGATCATCACTTTGCCTTTCAATATTGACTCCACTTTCTTGTTGAAGTTCTTTGCTTGGATCATTACTTTCAAAAACATCATCATCATCACAAGAAATAATATTTTCTTCTTTTATGGGGTTAGTTTCATCAAAGGTTACATGCATTGATTCTTCAACTAATAAGGTTCTTTTATTAAAGATTCTAAATGCTTTACTAGATAAAGAGTAACCGAGAAATATACCTTCATCAGCTTTTTCATCAAATTTTCCAAGGTTGTCTTTACCATTATTTAACACAAAACATTTACATCCAAAAATGTGAAAGTGAGAGATATTGGGTTTTCTACCTTTGTAAAGTTCATATGGAGTTTTCTTAAGAATTGGCCTAATAATTACCCGGTTGGAAACATAGCATGCTGTGTTTACAGCATCTGCCCAAAAGTATTTTGGTAGATTTGAGTCGCTTAGCATAGTTCTAGCAAGCTCTATTAAGGATCTATTCTTTCTCTCAACGACCCCATTTTGTTGTGGTGTTCTTGGTGCAGAAAAATTGTGAAAAATACCATTTTCTTCACAAAATTCTTCAAATGAAGTATTTTGAAATTCCCTTCCATGATCACTTCTAATTGATACAATTTTGGCAGATTGTTCATTTTGGACTAGCTTGGCATAGTTTTTAAATGCCTTAAAAGCTTCATTTTTATTTGCCAAAAATAAGGTCCAAGTGAACCTTGAGTAATCATCAACAATAACTAGTCCATATGAGTTTCCACCAAGACTTTTGGTTCTTGATGGACCAAACAAATCCATATGTATCAATTGTAGTGGTCTAGAAGTTGAAATGACATTTTTAGGTTTGAAAGAACTTTTTGTTTGTTTGCCTTTTTGACAAGCGTCACATAATTTATCCTTTATAAATTTTATTTTTGGTAAGCCTACAACAAGATCATGCTTGACCAATTTGTTTAAATGATCCATGTGAATATGAGCAAATCTCTTATGCCATAGCCAAGCATCATTATTGTCGCTTACCAAAAGACATTTCATTTTCAAGGATAAATCTTCAAAATTAAGTATGAAAATGTTTTTGAAACGCTTACCAACAAACTGAGTTTCATTTGTAGCTTCATTTTGGATGACGCACTCATCTTTATTAAAAACTATCTTGTATCCTTTGTCACAAAGCTGGCTGATGCTTATGAGATTATGTTTTAGACCTTCAACATATAAGACATCTTCAATTGAGGGAGATGGTGCTGTACCAACTTTTCCAATGCCTAAAATTTTTCCTTTGTTGTTGTCTCCATATACTACATGTCCCTTTGACTCAAGTGTTAAAGCTGAAAATTTTGTTATATCACCCGTCATGTGTTTAGAGCAGCCACTATCCAAGTACCACATGTTTGAAGTCTTTTGTTTGCTTACCTACAAAATTGAAATCAAACTTTATTAGGTACCCAATGTGCTTTGGGTCCTTGATGGTTAGTACCTTTCTTTACCCATATGAAATGACCTTTTGGAACACTAATGTTTCTAATATGACATGTATTAGGTGTATGACCATGAAGACCACAATAAGAACAAGTAGGATTAAATCTACTATTAGTAGCATATGTATGAGATTTATTTTGAATAATTTTCTTATTATAAAGATCATCCTTTTTCATAACTATAATCTTTTCTTGATTAGATTGACTACTTGCTTTAACAAAAATAGTTTTGTTCAAATTTGGTTTATCAAATTTTGAGTATCCAAGACCACTTTTATCATTTGAGTATCTTTGCATGTTTAGAACATTTTCCAATCCTAATTGTCCCTTTTCGTATCGTTCAATTACTCTATTTAATTGAACAATTTTGAAAGAGAGGGATTCACATTTATTGCATGCAGAATTCTGTTTTAGTTTTTCAGAATTTTTCTCCATAATATCAACTTTTTCTTGTAAACTTGAGATTTGTTTCTTTTGTGTTGATACTAGTTTACACAGATTTTTACATTCAATAAGTAATTCTTTTATTGCGTTTTGAGCATCATTGTATTCTATAATTAATTCATTATTAGTCTTATTATAATGAGGAGAGTCTATATTACTAACCTCTTCATCATCTGATTGATGCGAGGCCATTAATGCAACATTGGCGCATTCTTCACTTTCTGTTTCTGAAGATGAACTTACTTCATTGTCTTCCCAAGCTATGTATGCTTTCTTGAAGTCTTTCTTTCTGTTGACATTCTTCTTAGCAAGGTTTGGGCAGTCTGCTTTAATATGTCCTTGTTTTCCACATTCGAAGCAAGTGAAGTTTTGATTTGATGTAGAATTATCTTTCTTCTTGAAGCTTTTCTTTTTGAATGTTCTATCGTTTTTAAGAAATTTACCAAATTTCTTAACAAGAAGGATAATATTTTCATCTTCATCTGAATCATTATCTTTGCTTTGTTCTCTTGATTCGGTCTTTAAAGCAATATTTTTGTTCTTCTTTTCTTGACTTTCATGTTGTTCTAGCCTTCCGAGTTCAATTTCATGCTCTTGAAGTTTTCCAAATAGTGCAGAAAGAGACATCTTGGATAAGCTTTTATTTTCCGATATTGCTGTAACTTTTGGTTGCCATGCCCTTGTCAATGACCTTAGTACTTTTAGATTTAGTTCATCATTTGTGAAGATTTTTCCGAGTGCTGTCAAATGATTGGTTACATGGGAGAACCTTTTCTGTAAATCTAGAATAGATTCTCCGGGCTGCATGCGAAATAACTCATATTCTTGTGATAGTGTGTTGAGTTTGGATCTTTTTACTTCAATGGTGCCTTCGTGAGTTACTTCCAACGTATCCCATATTTCTTTTGCTGTTTTACAGTGAGATATGCGGAAAAACTCATCCATTCCTAGTGCAGATTGTAATATATTCTTAGCCTTTTTATCAAACAATACTTTCCTTTTGTCATCATCTGTCCAT
>NC_021162.2:19360395-19363008 GCF_000331145.2 Cicer arietinum | reverse complement strand
GTGATATGGTAATTGGATTTTCTGAGTTTAAGAACAAGGCTTAATAAAAATTGCAGTAAGTAAATGAACACGTTAAGATTTATCCTGGTTCCCCTTATAACCAAGGGTACGTCCAGTCCTCTTGCACACCACAAGAGATTAATCCAATACTTGTCAGAAAATGTACAACTCCCACCCTGGGATTCTTGCTACAAAACTTCTAACAATACTTCTAAGATAGCACACCACTATCTTACTTGTACAAATGATACAATAAGGTTTGAATAAATCTAAGATGTGGTATATTGATAAACAACTCAATAGTAATTCAAGTACTTGAGAACTTTTAGAATGATATGAAAATCTAATGCAAGTACTTAGAAAATCAGAATTTTGTTCAAAGTTGTTTTATGAATTAATTCAAGGATGGTTTATTTTTGATCTGAAGTTATGGGGTATTTATACTCCATAAAACATCCTTTCAGATTCGTGGCCATTGATCCAAAAGGTTTGATGAAAAATTACAATGTTCTAGAGGCATTCCAGATCTGAAAAATTGTAATGTTTCCAGGTGTATTCGAATACAATATATGTGTATTCGAATACACGTCTTTGTAACGTTCAAAAAATTCAAATTTTACATCTTGTATTCGAATACACATCAGTGTAGTCGAATACAGATTAATGTATTTTAGCCTCTGACTTAACTTGTATTCGACTACATATGGGTGTAGTCGAATACACTTGGCCACTGACTTAGCTTGTATTCGACTACAGATGGGTGTAGTCGAATACACCCTTTAACGTTTTGCCTCTGACTTAAGTTGTATTCGAATACAACATGGTGTATTCGAATACACTTATGCAAATTGTCAAAAATATGATTTTAAATGATTTGTTAGTGTTGTTTTTGATTTTCGAAAACATGTTAAATGCATATGTAAATATGAATTGTTCTCATGTATTTGAACTATTGATTTGTATCATATACCTTTACATTTAATCGTTTATTATTTGGATTTGGAAGCTTATTCGAGATGGTTTGATCTTCTTTTTGATCTTGCTGCATTGTCCATAGTTGGTGGTCTTGTCGTCATCAAAAACATGTAGGTCATCAAAAACGTTTTCAAATATGTTTCTCAAAACTTTTCACACAACCACAAATTTTTCTCAAATTTGGCACAACTCATTTTTTTTCTCAAATAACTATAAGTTTGATCCACTACTTTTTTTTAAAGACTAAAAGTTCAATGAAATTATTTACCTCATAACAACATAGTCGCACAAAACAAATATCAATGAATATTTTTTGTAGTTTCAAAATTCTAGTTCTTTAAAATATTTTCATCCTTTTCAAAATGTATATTTTTCAACAAAATTTGTATTTTAATTCATGAAACTTCGAATCGTTTAAAAAAGAATTTATCACTCAAGACTTTAACCTTTACTTAATAAACTTGAAACTTTAATTAAAATCATGCAAACTTTTCAAAAAGTCGAAGTATACATATACAAGCTTGAAACCACGATTCACTAATTTTCCTTTAATCACAAGTTCAAAAGTTTGTTAATCATATGTATACATTCTTAATCATCAATCATAATCACTATTCTTGTAAATGCATAAACTAAGAAAAATCATTTTTTTTTTCTTTAATCACCACGACAACATTAATATATCAGAGTTCTTCCCACCGCTAACTCGGTGCCAACGGTCTTGATTCCTTTTCGAGACTCAAAGAGCTAACTATATGAACATAAATATTTATAACAATTTGTTCACAACTAAAATTTATCCAACCACAACAAAATTCCAAAATTATATCTTTTTCGCACACCAAACTTTTAAAACCAAATGATCTACATGATTTAGTTAAAACTAAATAAAACGAATATTTTTCAAACCACACATACACACATTCGACTATTAGAGCACCAAAAATTTGAGTTAATAGAGTACTCTAAACTTTTTCTTTTTAAACTCAGTCCAAGAGTAATTACAAGAGTAACATTTTAAACTCTAAATATTTTAATTTTAATCTAACTTTTTGCTCAAACTCTTTAACTTAGTTAAAATTTGATTTTTTCACAATTTTAACAACTCTAATTTTATTTATTTTTTTTTAAATTTCAACTTCAATTCAAACTCATTTATTTGAAAATAACTCATTACATAATTTGTTAAAAACTCAAATAATTTGTTAAAAACTCAAAAATTTCACTCATCTCCCCACCGTATAAAGTTCTACAAATTTAAAAGGAGAAAAAGAAAAGAGTAAGTGTCTCACCTCAAATAAATTAGCTCACAAACACCACCTTGTAGATGAGAGCAACTTTCCTTCCTAACACTTCTTGAGTGGAAGTTTAGATCTAATAAAAAAAATGAGGGTTTATATATTTTTTTCAAATTACCAACACACTATATTATTATTATTATTATTATTATTATTGCTAGGAAAAGAAAGAAGAAGCAGGGAAGAGAAATAAGGTTGAACTAGGAAAAGGAGGAAGGTTCGCTGACTTTTAAAGGTTGGGCTCCTTTCCTTTTTTTTATTTATTTTTATAACTTACAACCAAATATATATATATATATATATATATATATATATATATATATATATATATATATATATA
>NC_021162.2:19351799-19360037 GCF_000331145.2 Cicer arietinum | reverse complement strand
ATATATTAGCTACATTAATAGCATGTGGTGTATTTGATTATTTTCAAAATTGATAAAAACAATCCTAACAAATATTTGTGTTTAATAGAATTACTATATATATTTAGCAGAGTCGTAACTGAGATTTTAGGTGTTTTGTAGTCGTGAAATAAAATATATTTTGGGTACTTAATTCATAAAATAAAAATCGGGCTAAAGAACTAAGCAATTCAACACAAAATACATTAAAATTACATAAATTAGAGTTTAGAAAATTCAGGGTCTTACATATCGGATGCCGTTCATTGCCCACCATTGCACTAGAGAGATATCATTTCCACTAGCAAAACGGTAAAACACTTTTCATATTAACCCAATAAATTACGTATAATATACTTGTCAAACTTGCTAAATAATAGTTTTATATTCTTTTACTAAATGGATTGGCAGGGTACTAATCAATTCTGGAACTCCATATGTAGATCTTGTCAGTAATAGATCAAATATTGATCATATGCAACATTATCAGGTTTAAAATTTCATTGTTCCACAAAATTTATACTACTTATAATTGTGTTGCCTTACACTAATATGTCTTTTGTTTTCTCTAGTTCATATGGATGCCTTACAAAGGTCTTGAAAACGTCATTCCACAACAAGCATATCAAGATTAATGATATAGACTGCCAAAACTACTTTGTTTTGTTTCTCAACTGTAGAATGACATCAAACAGATAAAGTCAAACTGCAGTTAGGACTTTCCCCGAAATATCAGATGATCCTGAAAATATTGATACATTTTACTGTTAAGATATGAGAGGGAAACATCTAGAATATTGGAAATACAGACATGCTGTATGGATTCAATTTTAGAACGACCATTGAAGTCGGTGTCTTACTGGCCAACCGATACATGGACATCCAATACCAACAAATGAGTATACGGTGTGGTTTAGACACAACTCTAATATGTACCTATTTCGCACCTACTGCGGGACCCACAATGTGGTGTTGTGGAAGAGCCAACCCGACCATCACAACGACAAATGCGTAATAGACCTCGCCCACCGACTCCCCATGTTACAATTGAAAATGAAGCGCCATAACCACATCACCATTCGTTTTCTTTAACACCAACACAACAACGATTTGAACCACCAAGATAATCATTTCAATTCACTTCAACTCAACAATATAATCACCGACAATTTCTACATTAAAGCGACCAAGATTTTGGGAATAACTTATTTGGGGCAGACCTAGGTACGCCTGAGTCGGCTGCTCTTTATATTAATAACATGTATTCATTTGGCGTTCTGTCATTCCCCAATCAAGTAGATCCTAGTTCTTCGATACATGTCAACATACTAAGTGAGAATGTACAGGAGATAAATGCCCCAGTTGACGAAGAAAACCCACCTCAACATTGTCCACGACGTATTCATTGACCACCCCGATGTGGGACTGGACACCATATAAGAGATTAATGTAATAAAAACATTGTAATAAATTTGTGTTTATTTTTTTCACTCATTTTGTATTTGAATTTTAATTATAATAGTTAATTAAATTTTCTTATTTTTTACAAACTCCATTTTATTTAAATTTTTTAATAATTATAAAAATTAAAATTTAATTAGATAATTAATATAAAAAAAATTAACATTGTATTTATTTAATTATTTAAAATAACAATTTCTTAAATTAATAATTAAAGAAACTTAAATTAATAATTTAATAAAAATAATAATTACTTAAATTAATAATTAATAAAACTTAAATTAATTAAAATAATAAGTATTGAATAATAAAATGTATATTTACTATTATGAAAGATGTTAATAAAACAATGATTTGTGACATTATCTCACGTTTACAAATCATAACTACCCACTCTCTCGTAAGTGTGCATGTCATCGTTAATCAATCAAAGTCTCTATATTTGTGCCTACTAAATAACACTACTAATAAAAACAAATACATATATTTAGTAATAATAAAAAGTGCAATTGGAAAATCAGTTCCAGCCTCAACGATTTTCCTTCACCTAATTAAAAAAAAAAAGCATTTTCCTTGTGAGAAGTCAGTTGCAACACATGCAACTTCTTGTTTAGTGTAATTCAAATTGATTTGTAATTAGTTAGTTAGAATATGGTTAGAAGTTAGTTAGAATATAGTTAGAAGTTTGTTAAGTTTGTTGTAACTGATTCAGTAGAAAACTGTTTTTATAAAAGCCTTCAAAACCAAGAACAATCTACAATGCTTAACATATCATTCTCCAGACTGTCCATATTGATAATCAATCTCCGTTTTCTAAACTTTCTGTTTTCTTCTCTTTTCTTCTCAATTTCAATTCCTCTCAATTATACAACCTGTTCAAATAATTGGTATCAGAGCTTGGGTTCTAAACCTTGGGAAACATGAGTGCAAGTGTAAGGGGGAATCAAAAATTGGGAAACACAAGTGTGAGTTAAAGGAAGAAATAAGACATGAATGAAGGAGGGTTTCCATCGAATCTGCCAATCCAACTTGGTGCAAATCCAACAGAAAGACAACAAACAACTTTCAAAGATTGTAAAAAAAAGATATTGCAAGACATTGTTTTACATACAACAAAGTGTGGATTCAAACAATTTTGAAAGGATCTCAAAGGTATCTACATAAAAAAAGGCATGGGATATCTTGGTGAAGTATTACCCGGGTGGTGAAAAAACCAAGAATATCAAACTTCAAATGCGAAGAAGAAAGTATGAGTTACTACAAATGGAGAATAATGAGATGTGACTGACTATTTCAATCGAGTGCAGAAAATCACTAATCAGATGAAACCCAATGGAGAAGTGATGACTGAGGTGGTGATCATTGAAAAGATTCTGAGGACACTAACACAAAGATACAATCACATAGTGGTGGTAATTGAAGAATCAAAGACTGTTGATACAATGAAGTTGGAAGATCTGCAAAGCTCCCTATAAGCTCATGAATTAAGGGTAAAAGAAAGAGATGAGGCACACACACAAACACAGGCACTGCAAGCTCAGATCAGCAAGAAGTCCAATCAAGATGGAGTAAAAAATAAGAAATGGAAGGGAAAGTCAAAATGGCACTAGAAACATGATCAAGATGAGGAGGTTGGAGGTTCAAGAAGTTAGCAAAACAATGATAATAAAAGCAAGAAACAATCTGGCAAGAAGAAGTTTGACAAAAGGATGGTCCAATATTATAATTGTAAAAAATGTGGGTATTTTACATATGAATGCAAATCCAAGAAAGTAAAAAGAGATAATGATGAAGCTCAATTGGTCTAGAAAGACAGTTTTGACTCAAATGAAGTGCTACTGATGGCTTCTACAAACATGGAGGATGACTAGCCATAAAGATTGGTTTATAAGTATTGATGAGAAGGTGAAGAGGGGAATCAGATTTGCAGACAACAATACAATAACAGTTGAAGGAGTTGGAAAGATCTAGATTCAAAGAAGGGATGGCAAGTTGAGACAAAATCTCAATTTAATGTTTTGATGAAAACAAACAAAAAGTTAATTAAGAATGTTAATTATGATTCTAAGTGTTTTGGTATTTAACATGTGTGTTTGAGTGTATTAATCAAAGATAGGATCCAAGTAAAGCAAGAATAAATCAACATGAAAAGCAGTATCTGAACAAACAAGAAAGGAGAAAATTCTTAGTAAAATCTGGAAAACGGAGAATGTTCTCTAGTTTCAAGAATGATCGTCTCAGCTCCAAAATCAATCAATCTCCATTAGTTCAAAGAAGATTATGCCTCTGAATTTCATGCTAATATTATCAGTACTTGGCAATGAACAAGTAGGAAACATTCTAGTCAAAGAATGCATTCGAATCACAAAGAGAGAAGATCACTAGTTAGCAAGACCAGACAGATCTGAACATTCTTGACAACATTCTGATCAATCTGGACATCAGTGTAATATTAGTCTCCAGATTGATAAATATTCTTTAGCTTGTTACACTTGATCTTCAGCAGCAAACATCTTTCTCCAAAATGACCAAATCAGTCTCCAGATTGATTATCAATCTCCGTTTCTGCAGAAGTTCAGTATCAATCTCCATATTTTTGCAGAAGTCCGTCATCATTCTCCAAGCTATTTTGGCAGAATCAAATATCCAAATCGAAGAAATATCATCAATAAATATATATGAGGTAAAAAGGATCATTAAACACAAGATAAATCTGATCAAGAACAAAGAAACCAGCCTAGTCAACAAAGTTCAAATTATGTTCAAAGGCTGGAATATTTTTATTCAAATATATTGGTTTTGATCAAATCTGACATAGCACTACCAACAACTCTTTTGACAATTATTAAATGCTCTAAAAAGCCTATAAAAGGAAGGCCAACCTCAAGAAAAAATTAGAGCTTCAAGTACTAAGCAATTCATTACTCATTTCAATCATACTTGAATTTCTCTCACTCACATACATTTAATCAATTTTGATTTTTCTCATTCATTTCCTAGAATCATTCTCTTGTATTTCTCTGTCAAAGAATCAGAACTCAAACAAGTGTCGAGCCTTCTCAGATTCTGACAAAACAATCTCATCATTATTGTAAAACTCAAACTATAAGAGTTTAGTATAGTTTGGGTTGATTGTAAGAAATCCTATCAAGGTTGATAAAGTGACTTGATTGAACTCCTTTCTAGGTGGAAAGGTTTTAACTTTTTAGTAGATCAAAGTTGATCTGAACTAGGTGCTGTAAAACCAAGAAGGTTCTTTGTTTTGAACACTTGGTGGAAAATCTCACGGTTGTGAGTACTTGACGTAACTCGGGTTGGGTGAACCAGGATATATCATTGTGTAGTGTCTCATCCCTTATCTATTTACTTTCAGTATAATTGATTATCAAGTTAAATACATAAAACGGAATTACTAATTTTAACTAACCAAGAACGTTCTCTGTTTTCTGTTTTCACAACCAAGATCAATCTTGAGTTATTTTCTTAAGTTTTTAACATGAATTTTTAAAAGGGTGAATTTACAATTCAACCCCCCCCCCCAATTCGTGTAAATTGACATGTTTTGGATGCAATAAACAAGGACATTACAAAACTGAATGTCCCTTGAACAAAAGAGCACCAAAGAAGTTCTCTTTCAAGAAAAAATCTGTGATGGTAGTATGGGATGATTCCGATGAATCAGAAACAGAGGAACCTGAAGAAGTCAACTTATGTTTAATGGCAGATACTGAAGATAATGAGGTAATAAATTATGAACCATGTTCTTTATGTGAACAAATTGAAAAAGATTTTGATAACTTACTTAATGATTCAAATCTGCTTGTTCAAAAATGTAGCTCTTTAAAGAATCAAGTTTTAACAGAAAAAAAAAGAGAAAAAGAGAAAGCTCAAGTTATGATTAATGAACTAAAAAACATCATTCAGAATATGCAGGAATCTCATTTAAAGGAAAATAATGAATTTGAAAATCAAGAACGTTCTACAACTAAAACGGAGAACGTTTTCCTTAAAACTAAAAATGAACTTTATAGAAATGACATGTCAAATTTTATTAAAGCTACTGAAACCTTTCAAAAAATTATGGGATATCAAGTGGGAATATTTGATAAAGTTGGTCTTGGTTTTGATAAAACTCAAAAAACGAAAATATATATGAAAACTTTTTTGTTTCGGAAAGAAAAGAGGATAAATGCAAAGCCAAATGTTCATATTTTAAGAAACTTGGACATCTGAAATTTGCTTGCTACTTTAAGAAAATAGATGAAAAGATTAAAACCCCTTAAAACCCAGATTTCGAAACCAATTCAAAGATCAACAATTAAATGCTCCTACTGTCTCAAAATTGGTCATCAAGAATCTACTTGTTATTTTAAAAAGAGATCAAGTTTTAAAAAATCTTCTAAAAGAAGATATACTAACCATCAAGGACCCAAACAAATATGGGTACCAAAATCATTACTAACTTATGATGTAGGAATACCATCCAACAATCAAGAAATAACATTGATACATGAACAAGGCATGCTCAATACACATGAATGGAAAAGTATGGTGCCTCCTCTCATTACAAAAATTTGGAGTATCTATAACCTTTAAAAACATTAAAGCTAAGGTGATGAAGAAGAAGAATATTCTAGACAGCAGGAACATAATGTTTTCCAGGAAACCGAGATTGATAAACAGTCTCCGTTTCATTCTCCTCCTAAAAGCTGGAGAACGATAAAGGCAAAATCTAAGAGAATGATCAATTTAAGCAAAAATGTTTATTTTGGAAGCAATACCAGAACATTCTACAGAAGAGCAGAACATTCTGCAGAAAAGCAGAACATTCTCCAAAAGAGCAGAACATTCTGTAGAAGAGCATAACATTCTCCGGAAAAGCAGAACATTCTCCAGAATGTTCTTGATAGTTTATATGCAACATCCAATCAAATCTAATGTTTTCTATTATGATGATATGGTTGAAAAACATCAACAACTTCTAAATGAGTTTGAACAATTTGCTTTTGGCACTCTTACACATATCTCACTATTGACCTTTCCTCCAAAAACATCTCCTCATGATCAAATTATTGGAAGAACTAAATTGGAAGGATATGGTACAAAAGCTGTTGTTGGAGGTGTAATTATAGTGGTTGATTTGCCTCTGAAATACAAAAATGATATTCAAGTTTTTCGTTAGAAGAAGCACATATTCACATTGTACTCTTGTCTAATTCAAGTGCTTCTTTGGATCTTATCAAGGTATATCCTGATCATGATTACTTATTAATTCATACATGGAACTCAAATCATTTTCTACAAATTCTCCTTTTTATATCCTTAAAAGCACTTTTTTTTTATGTGAACAAATCTCTTTGATCGTTTCAAAAAATTAGTTTTGAAAACACAAACTTTATTAGCATAAGAATATTTTGTAAAGAGAAAAATTATATTTGACATGTTGTCACTGTTGAGACAAATCTCTCAAATGATTTTAATGATAACAAAATTACTTAAGAGATTATGATTGTGGTTAATGACTAACATGTGCTATTGAGTGTATTCATATAAGATAATAGGTTATTAATCATTAAGGCAAAAAGAAGAAAAAAGTGATTTTGGCCTGAGGATGGAAAACCATTGTGAGGATGGAAATTGCTGCAAACGCGAGGATGGAAATTGCTGCAATATCTCCAGATCTGGACAATCTGATTTCTCACCAGAATAATTGTGTTTATTCAATTGTATATCAATGTCAAACATGAATAAACAAAGCATTCAAAGCAAGAGTCAAAAGGTCAAAAGAAAAAGGTGAATATGGCTAGATCTAGTATGTAAAGGAAAGGCTAGCAAAAGTGAAAGCAACCTATCAAGCATGTGCAAAGGTCAAAATCTGAACATTTAATGGGCTTGCACGTTTTAATTCATAAGGAAGTCAAGTTAGCAAAAGGCAACTTGAAACAAGCCAAAAATGGAAGATCACATGTTGCTGCCAGATCTGATCCTCAGATTGAGTATGACAGTCCTATGTCATAAAGTGGCTTTTTCTCTCTTGTCCACACCACCTCAAAAGATGAAGCCAACCTAGACCTGAAAGACTACGAAAAATGCAGCTAAGAAACAGCCTTTCACTCTGATTAAAGTGAAAAAGCAAGGACATGTCAAGATCAAAGACTATGCTGCAAGAGGATGGGTTCTGCCTAAGCCTAACTAGCTGAGTGGCAGTTCTGTAATTTTGATGAAAACCTTGGATCCTTTGAAAATGAGCTCCAACGGTCATCAAAGGCTTGGATCTCTATAAAATGCATACAAGCTCTCCATTGGAAGACACATTTCAAGAAGCAAATCACATCCTCTCTTATTACTTTCTTTGATCCTACACTATATCTTTGTATATCTTTTGAGAAAGTATTAAGTATCAATCACTCTCATTCTACTTTGTAATTTCCTAGTGAGTGAAGCTTGGAAATATTTGGAAATTGATTGTAAGCTTGGTGAAGCTTGATAATACACAGTTGTAATCATCCTCGGGTTGAGGATCGATCTGTTTGAAAGTTAGTGAAATCTCACAAGGGTGTGAGGACTGGACGTAGCCATCTTTGGGTGAACCAGTATAAAATTGTGTGTGTGTCCCTCATATTCTGCTCCTACTCTTTTACTCAGCTTAGATCTAACGATTTAAAAATCCCATCCTCGAGCTAGCCATCCTCAGAGAGAGGATAGTTTTTAAAAACCACTTCAAATATTTTTAACAGCAAAATCCCTATTCAACCCCCC
>NC_021162.2:19345935-19351005 GCF_000331145.2 Cicer arietinum | reverse complement strand
CAGAGGATGTTAAACAGAAGAGGACAGAATAGAGGACCTCCTCAAAAAGAAAAAATTGACAAGAGTCAAATAACTTGTTATGGATGCAACAAGATGGGACACTATAAAACTGAGTGTCCTCTCAACAAAAGGAACTCTAGAAAATTCCCATACAAAAACAAATCCATGATGATCACTTGGGATGATAGTGATGAGTCATCCTCGGAGCAAGAAAAGGAAGAAGAGGCCAACCTATGTCTCATGACAAAATCAGAAAATGACAAGGTAAGTATTTCTGATCTATGTCCAAATTGTGAAAAATTAGAAGTTGAATTTGATAGCCTTTTAAATGACTCATACACTTTATCTCAAAAATGCATGTTTCAAAAAACCCAACTTGTTGAGATAAAGAAACAAAATGAAGAGCTACAGAAAAAGAATGATGAATATGTTAAAATCATTCAAGAGTTGCAGCAATCTCACTTTCAAAATTCTGAGAAACAAAAAATTCTTGAATCGCATCCTCCTGACGAGGATACAGAAAAGGAAATTTTGTAAACTGAGGTTATGGAACTAAAAAATGATATTTCCAACTTTGTCAAATCTACAGAAACATTTCAAAAGATAATGGGGTCCCAATCTGGAATATTTGACAAGGCTGGAATTGGTTTTAAAAGCTCTCAAAAACAAAAATTATATGAAAACTTTTTCTTGCCTAAAAAACGAGAGGATAGGCCTAAATGCACCTTTTGCAAAAAACTTGGGCATACTTCCAAAATCTGTCATGCTAAGAAGAAAGCTAACAATGAAAAGGCAGCATGCTCATTCTGTGGTAAACATGGGCACCATGATTCTATTTGCCATCATAAAAGGAATATCCTCAAAAGAGGAAAAACTAACCAACAAGGACCCAAAGCTATATGGGTACCTAAGTCTCTTTTAAACTCTAAAACAGGTTCATCCTCTAATCAACAAAAGAAAGCCTTGGTACTTGGACAGTGGTTGCTCAAGGCATATGACGGGAGATAAGCACTGCTTCATGTCTTTGGAGATAAAGGATGGAGGATCAGTCACATTTGGTAATAATGATAAAGCTCAAATAAAAGGAACAGGTATTATTGGTAAGAATAATTCTGCAAAAATTGAAAATGTTCAATATGTGGATGGCTTGAAACATAACTTGCTAAGCATTAGTGGTTTTGAAGTTATTTTTAAGCCAACTCTATGTGAGGTTAAACACTCATCCTCGGGTAGAGTTTTCTTTTCCGGTTTTAGAAAAAAGAATTTATATGAACTTTATCTTGATGATTTACCTACTGAATCTTGTTTTGTTTCCATTGAAAAAGATAAATGGATTTGGCACAAACGAGCCGGTCACACAAGCTTAAACACTATTTCTAAATTAGCAAATTTAGAATTAGTAAAAGGTCTTCCAAAAATTAATTTTGAAAAAGACAAAGTTTGTGAAGCTTGTGTGAAAGGAAAACAAGTTAAAAGTAGTTTTCACTCTAAAAACTTTGTTTCAACAAATCATCCTCTTGAACTCATTCACATTGATCTCTTTGGTCCTATCAAAACTCCAAGTCTTAGTGGAAAAAGATATGGCTTTGTACTTGTTGATGATTTTTCCCGTTTTACTTGGGTTCTATTTTTAAAACACAAAGATGAAGCCTTTGAGGCATTCCACCATTTTTGCAAAAAGATTCAAAATGAAAAAGGTTCAAAAATTGTCTCGGTGAGAAGTGACCATGGAGGTGAATTTGAAAATGAATCTTTTAAAAATCTTTGTGAAGAAAATGGTATTTCTCACAACTTTTCTTGTCCAAGAACTCCCCAACAAAATGGGGTTGTTGAAAGGAAAAATAGAACTTTACAAGAAATGGCTAGAACTATTTTAAATGAAGCCAACATTGAAAAATATTTTTGGGCCGAAGCCATTAATACCGCTTGTTATATTTCAAATCGTACATCCATTAGAAAAATTTTGAACAAAACTCCATATGAATTATGGAAAGGGAGAAAACCAAATATTTCCTATTTTCACATATTTGGGTGTTATTGCTACATTCTAAATAATAAAGAAAATTTGGGAAAGTTTGATCCAAAATCCGATAAAGGAATTTTTCTAGGATACTCCACAACGTCAAAAGGTTATAGAATATATAATCTTAGGACTCAAACTGTGGAGGAATCCATGCATGTTATTTTTGATGAGTTTGATGACTTGTGTTTAGAGAAAAAGGATAAGGATGAAGAAGATGAAAATACATCCTCACAAGTACCCGGTCCTCACGCAGAGGATGAGTCTGATCCAACCTCTCAACAACTTCCAAGAGGATGGAAAACAGTCACGCATCATCCTCTAGATCTAGTCATTGGGAATACTGAAGATGGTGTGAGAACCAGAAACTCTCTAAGGGAAAATACTTCCAACATGGCCATGATATCACAAGTTGAACCCAAGACAATTGATCAAGCTATTGGTGACAAATCATGGGTTGAAGCTATGATGGAAGAACTCTCACAATTTGAAAGAAACAAGGTATGGAATCTTGTACCCCATCCTCTGGACAAATCTGTTATTGGAACTAAATGGATATTTAGAAACAAACTAAATGAGGATGGAGAAGTCATTAGAAATAAAGCAAGACTAGTGGCACAAGGGTACAACCAACAAGAAGGAATAGATTATGATGAAACGTTTGCACCCGTAGCAAGACTTGAAGCAATAAGAATCCTCTTAGCTTATGCTACTCATAAAGGTATAAAACTATTCCAAATGGATGTGAAAAGTGCCTTTTTGAATGGGTTCTTAAATGAAGAAGTGTATGTTCATCAACCTCCTGGGTTTGAGGATGAAAAACGACCAAACCATGTGTTCAAACTCTCTAAAGCTCTTTATGGTTTAAAGCAAGCTCCTAGAGCTTGGTATGAGAGGTTAAGTTCTTTTCTAAAAGAAAATGGATTCATTAGAGGACAGATTGATACTACTCTTTTCAAGAAAACACTTGAAAAAGATTTATTGATTGTTCAAATATATGTCGATGACATTATATTTGGATCCACAAATGAAAAAATGTGTGAAGAATTCTCAAATCTCATGCAAAGCGAGTTTGAGATGAGTATGATGGGGGAATTAAAATTCTTCCTTGGTTTACAAATCAAACAACGAGAGGATGGTATTTTTATCTCACAAGAAAAATACACCAAGGATTTGCTCAAAAAATACAACATGAGTTCTGCCAAGAGTATGGGAACTCCAATGCACCCATCCTCCTCACTCCACAAAGATGATGAAGGAACTCCTATTTCTGAAAAGGAATACAGAGGGATGATAGGATCCTTGCTGTATTTAACTGCAAGTAGACCGGACATAGTCTTTGCAGTCGGTCTTTGTGCAAGGTTTCAATCCTCTCCTAAAGAATCTCATCTCACAGCTGTAAAAAGGATTTTTAGATACCTTGTTGGTACTATAAATCTGGGAATTTGGTACAAGAAATGTTCCAATCTTGACCTCATAGCATATTGTGATGCCGACTACGCGGGAGACAAAGTTGAAAGAAAAAGCACAAGTGGTGCTTGCCAATTTCTTGGTAAATCCCTAATAAGTTGGTCATGCAAAAAACAAAGTACCATTGCTCTTTCAACTACTGAAGCAGAGTATGTATCAGCCGCTCAATGTTGCTCACAACTGCTCTGGATAAAAAATCAGCTTGAGGATTACTCGCTAAGGTACGCAAAAATTCCCATCCTCTGTGATAATACAAGTGCAATAAATCTTTCTAAAAATCCCATTCAACATTCTAGATCTAAGCACATTGAAATTAAACATCATTTTATAAGAGATCATGTGCAAAAAGGGGATTTAGAACTGATTTTTATTGACACTGAAAATCAATTAGCAGATATCTTTACCAAACCTCTCCAAGAGGATAGGTTCAAAAAGATCTTGGATGAACTTTCAATTATTAATTTGTCTAAAGTTAATTGATTTCTCATGTGATGCTTTTTATTTTATTATTATTTTTTATTATTTATATTATTATTTTAATTTTTATATAAAAATCTGTTGCTTTTTAAAAAATTTACATTTTTAGTTAGGCTTGAGAGGATAGGAAAACCATCAGAGGACGGAATGTCCAGTTTAGTGAAACGCTCCCTGACGTGGCAGCCTAGAGAAAAGTGGCACGCCTTTTCTGCCATTGGACAGCACGCGTGGCGCATGCCTCCGTGCTTCACGCCATGCATTTAATGCAGAACGGCTACATGTCCAATCCATCATCACACTAGGTCTCTAGGATACGGCGCATTAATTATCGTTGTCCCCTTCACGTTTCCTCACGTTCTCTCACGGTTACTCACATGTTCTCTCTGCTCATTTCCCATCCTCGTCTATTTGTTTCCCATCCTCTATCATTTTCTCTCATAAACCTTTACCTAGAAAACCGTTCATCACTCAACAGTTTCTTCCCTCACCTTCCTGCATTGATGGCTCGAATCAAGATGACAGTAAAACGCAAAAAATCCTGCCAAGAACCTGAGAAAAACCAAGATGTCTACTCAAGCACTGAGTCAGACTATAATGAAGAAAACCAATCTGAAGAAACTTCCATGAACACCATTTCTTCATCTCAACCATCCAAAAGCTCCACTCCTCCAAAAATCATCAAAAAAATCCTCCTCCTCAACTCCTTCCAGGCGCTCCTCCAGAATCATGTTTGGAGCTGTTTCGACCAACAAGGCAACCCCTCAGGACAACACGATTCATGTCATCAACTCTGATGATTCAGAGACCACTCCTCCTGTTGAACCAACACAACAACCTCCTCCTGCAAAATCAGTTTCCAAAACTCCAACTCCCAAAAAGACCAAAATACTTTCATCAAGACCCCCTTCATCATCCACAAAAATTTCTGCCAACACTTCATTGTTTGACTCGGACGAAATAGAATCGGTCTACACTTCAAAATGGCCAAACAAGTCAGTAGTAAATGGAAAAATCATTGATCTTGTTGACATTAAACAAGGAGGATTCAACATTGAAGAAATGTTTGAACAACTTGGCTGGACCTCTTTCTTCAAAATCAATGA
>NC_021162.2:19250821-19344584 GCF_000331145.2 Cicer arietinum | reverse complement strand
GGATGTGCCTATGGCTTCTTCTCCCCCTGTGCCCGTGGATGAAGATGTAATCCCTCCACAAGATTTTTCGCAACAAATTCCTCCTGCTGCAAACTTTGACAAAACTGCTCAACCTCTCCCTGAGGTTACAGGTGTGTTCAGTTCCCTTGACTCCTTCTTCACTGCCACAATTCATAACCAGTCAAAGGACAAGGCTGGGAGCTCTCAGAATAAGAGTTCCAGTGTCAATGACCAGCCTAAAGGCTCGGTTCCTAGCACAAGGATTTGGGAAAACACGAAGCAGATGAAACTCCAAAAATTAATTAGGAAAGACCAGAAGAAAATTCTTCAGCGCTTCACTCATTTTCAGAATTCTTTGGTTCAGTTTGGGCTCATTCTTGAATGGGTTACCAAACACTTGGTTCCTACTATTGCTCCTGGAGATCATCCTCCTGAGCTACCAGCCCAGCCAAACTCTGATGTTCCATCTTATCCTCCATCTCCTTCATCCTCACCAAATGACCCAGCCTCCTCAGATTAAATCTGCTATTATTTCTTTTTGCTGCTGCCAAATTCAGGGGGAGAATGATTATGTTTTTATGTTATGTTTTCTGTTTAGTGATTAAGTCCATGATGTTAAAACTGTTGTGATATTGCTGTGTTGCTTATGTTATGAACCCATGTTTATGCTTTGTTGAACAACTCTTTAAATTATTATCTAATTATCATGATGTCATTTGTATGATTAGAATCATGTTATTTCAACACTTTGGCATACATCTAGGGGGAGTAATGATTTTTAGTTTTAAAAATTATTACACATATAATTAAGGGGGGGCATAAACATTTTATCTTTGTCTTATTTAAAATCAAAATCAAAAGAATTTTGTCATCATCAAAAAGTGGGAGATTGTTGAGACAAATCTCTCAAATGATTTTAATGATAACAAAATTACTTAAGAGATTATGATTGTGGTTAATGACTAACATGTGCTCTTGAGTGTATTCACATAAGATAATAGGTTATTAATCATTAAGGCAAGGACAATCTGATTTCTCACCAGAATATTGTGTTTATTCAATTGTATATCAATGTCAAAAATGAATAAACAAAGCATTCAAAGCTAGAGTCAAAAGGTCAAAAGAAAAAGGTGAATATGGCTAGATCTAGTATGTAAAGGAAAGGCTAGCAAAAGTGAAAGCAACCTATCAAGCATGTGCAAATGTCAAAATCTGATCATTAAATGGGCTTGCACGTTTTTATTCATAAGGAAGTCAAGTTAGCAAAAGGCAACTTGAAACAAGCCAAAAATGGAAGATCACATGTTGCTGCCAGATCTGATCCTCGGACTGAGTATGACAGTCCTATGTCATAAAGTGGCTTTTTCTCTCTTGTCCACATCACCTCAAAAGATGAAGCCAACCTAGACCTTAAAGACTTCGAAAAATGCAGCTCAGAAACAGCCTTGCACTCTGATTAAAGTGAAAAAGCAAGGACATGTCAAGATCAAAGACTATGCTGCAAGAGGATGGGTTTTGCCTAAGCCTAACTAGCTGAGTGGCAGTTCTGTAATTTTGATGAAAACCTTGGATCCTTTGAAAATGAGTTCCAACGGTCATCAAAGGCTTGGATCTCTATAAAATGCATACAAGCTCTCCATTGGAAGACACACAACACACTTGCATAAAAAGATCAAGCATCTTAAAGCTTTCAAGAAGCAAATCACATCCTCCCTTATTACTTTCTTTGATCCTACACTATATCTTTGTATATCTTTTGAGAAAGTATTAAGTATCAATCACTCTCATTCTACTTTGTAATTTCCTAGTGAGTGAAGCTTGGAAATATTTGGAAATTGATTGTAAGCTTGGTGAAGCTTGATAATACACAGTTGTAATCATCCTCGGGTTGAGGATTGATATGTTTTGAAAGTTAGTGAAATCTCACAAGGGTGTGAGGACTGGACGTAGCCATCTTTGGGTGAACCAGTATAAAATTGTGTGTGTGTCCCTCATATTCTGCTCCTACTTTTTTACTCAGCTTAGATCTAACGATTTAAAAATCACATCCTCGAGCTAGCCATCCTCAGCAAGAGGATAGTTTTTAAAACACTTAAAAATTGTTTTTAACAGCAAAATCCCTATTCAACCCCCCCCTTCTAGTAATATTTAGCTACAACAGTCACATTCATCTTGTTTTTGCTTCCCTATATGCGCTCACTCTCTCTTGTTCAAATTCATCTTATCTTACTTGTGTTTTGGAATTTTGAAGGATATCAATTTCAAAATATTCAGGGGGAGTTTCTTAAAAATGTTATTTTTCTTAAGAATGGAGTCAACTCATTGTTTTTTATGTGTAGTATACATTTCTTTCGTATTCCCAACCTTTTTCTGTTGATAAAGGGGGATAATCATTTTAGATTTTATGTTGGTTCAAATATCTGAAACATATTATAAGGGGGAGCTTTTAAGCTCTCTATGATTAAAATTAGAATAAAAACAAAAATCTAAATTAACATGTTTGTCATCATCAAAAAGGGGAAGATTGTTGAGACAAAATCTCAATTTAATATTTTGATGCAAACAAACAAAAAGTTAATTAAGCATGTTAATTATGATTCTAAGTGTTTTGGTATTTAACATGTGTGTTTGAGTGTATTAATCAAAGATAGGATCCAAGTAAAGTAAGAATAAATTAACATGAAAAGCAAAATTTGAACAAACAAGAAAGGAGAAAATTCTTAGTAAAATCTGGAAAACGGAGAATGTTCTCCAGTTTCAGAATGATCGTCATAGCTCCAAAATAAATCAATCTCCATTAGTTCAAAGAAGATTTTGCCTCTGAATTTCATGCTAATGTTATCAGTACTTGGCAATGAATAAGTAGGAACCATTCTAGTCAAAGAAGGCATTCGAATCACAAAGAGAGAAGATCGCGAATTAGCAAGACCAAACAAATCTGAACATTCTTGACAACATTCGGATCAATCTGGGCAGCAGTGTAATATCAGTCTCCAGAATGATAAATATTCTTCAGCTTGTTACACTTGATCTTTAGCAGCAAACATCTTTCTCCAGAATGATCAGACCAGTCTCTAGATTGATTATCAATCTCCGTTTCTGCAGAAGTTCAGTAACAATCTCCATATTTATGCATAAGTTCGTCATCATTCTCCAAGCTGTTTTGGCAAAATCAAATCTCCAGGTCGAAGCAATATCATCAACAAATATATATGAGGTATAAAAGATCATTAAACACAAGATAAATCTGATCAAGAACAAAGAAACCAGCCCAGTCAACAAAGTTCAAATTATGTTCAAGGGCTGGAATATTTTTATTCAAATATATTGGTTTTGGTCAAATCTGACAGAGCACTACCAACAGCTCTTTTGACCATTATTAAATACTCTAAAAATCCTATAAAAGGAAGACCAAGCTCAAGAAAAAATTAGAGCTTCGAGTACTAAGCAATTCATTACTCATTTCAATAATACATGAATTTCTCTCACTCACATACATTTAATCAATTCTGATTTTTCCCATTCGATTCCTAGAATCATTCTCTTGTATTTCTCTGTCTAAGAATCAAAACTCAAACAAGTGTTGAGTCTTCTCATATTCTAACAAAACAATCTCATCATTATTTAAAACTCAAACTATAAGAGTTTAGTATTGTTTGGTTAGATTGTAAGAAATCCTATCAAGGTTGATAGGTGACTTGATTGAACTCTTTTCTAGGTGGAAAGGTTTTAACTTTGTAGTAGATCAAGGTTGATCTGAACTAGGTGCTGTAAAACCAAGAAGGTTCTTTGTTTTACACACTTAGTGGAAAATCACACGATTGTGAGGATTGGATGTAACTCGGGTTGGGTGAACCAAGATATATCATTGTGTAGTATCAGTTCCCTTATGTATTTACTTTTAGTCTTATTGATTATCAAGTTAAATACATAAACTGTATTACTAATTTTAACTAACCAATAACGTTCTCTGTTTTCTGTTTTCACAACCAAAATCAATCTTGAGTTATTTTCTTAAGTTTTTAACATGAATTTTTAAAAGGGTGAATTTACAATTCAAACCCCCTTTTCTTGTAAATTGACATTGCTACTTCATGGAAAACAATCTTTCATACGTGATGTGTTGTATGTGCCAAATATGAAGAACAATATGTTATGTCTTGGACAATTGTTGGAGAAAGGATACTCTATGAATATGGAGAATGGAAAAATGAAGATGTTTGATAGTGCAAATAGGCTTATCTTGAAGGCACCACTTTCCAAGAACAGAACCTTCAAGATTGAAATCCATATCAATGAAAATCAGTGTCTTGCTATAGAAATCAGGAGGGAAGACTGGTTATGGCACCAGAGGTTTGGACATCTGGATTTTAGAAGTCGAGCCAAGCATTATAGGAAATCATTTAAATCAGAATTACCAACTAGATCCTCAAGAAAATGGAGGTAATTTTTTCTGATGTTTGTGGTCCATTTGAAGAAATTTCAATATGAGGTAATTGCTACTTTGTATCATTCATTGATAATTTGACAAAGAAAATTCAAGAGATACTTAAAAAATTCAAGAGAATGGCTGAAAAATAAAGTGGTTTTAATATGAAAGTCATCAAGACAGATGGAGGAGGAGAGTATAATTCTCATGAATTCCATGATTTTTGTGAAAAAGAAGGGATATTGCATGAAGTGACTGCACCATACAATCCAACATAATGGCACTGCTGAAAGGAGAAACATAACTATAGTAAACATGTCCAAGAGCATGTTGAAGGGGAAGAATATGCCTCATAGATTCTGGGGGGAAGCAGTATCAACTGCAGTATACAATTTTGAATAGGTGTCCAACCAAGAGACTGGATACAAGGACGCCTGAAGAAGCTTGGGCTGGACGAAAGCCAACTGTGAATCATTTGAGAGTGTTTGGCTCATTGTGCTTTAAGCATGCGCCAACTCAAAATAGGAGGAAGCTTGATGACAAGGCTGAACAAATGGTGCTGCTGGGTTATGATGCCACTGGGGCTTACAAGCTATATGATCAAAACAAGAACAAGGTGGTAATAAGCAGGGGCATACTAATGGATGAATCAAGAGGTTGAGACTGGACAATGAATGCAGTCAGCCCATACATACCAACCAGACCAGTCAGCAGTGCAATAACAGTTAGACTAGTTGAGGACCAGTTAGCAGATGCATCAAATTAGCCATCTTCTGAACCTGTGAGGAGATCAGCAAGAGCTAGGCAACCTTCAATCATATTGCAGCCATATGAAGTAACATCTAACTCAGCCATCAATGCAGATGGATAATTAATTCATTTTACCATGCTTGCTGAATCAGAACCAATAAGTGATGAAGAAGCATTGACTGATCCTAGATGGATAACAACAATGGATGAGGAGCTCAAAGCCATAGAAAAGAACAAGACATGGGAGTTGATGACTCTGTCAGTGAACAAGAGACCAATTGATATGAAATGGGTCTATAAACTGAAATTGAAACCTGATGGACATGTTTCCAGATACAAGGCCAGACTTGTAGCAAAGGGATTTTTGCAAAAACATGGGTTGGACTATGATGAGTTATTTTGCCCTAGTAGCTAGAATTGAAACAATAAGGATGGTAGTCCCAATGGCTAGCTACAAATGATGGTCTATGCATTAGCTGGATGTTAAACCAGCCTTCCTCAATGGATCACTAGATGAAGAGGTGTATGTGAAGCATCCCCCTGGATATGTCTAAACAGACAAAAAAGACCATGTGTACAAATTGAAGAAAACCTTATATGGCCTAAAGCAAGCTCCTAGGGCTTGGAACAAGAGGATTGACAGATCCCTCATAGAGTAGCAATTCGAAAAGTGTGTGAATGAGAATGGAGTTTATGTCAAGAAGGGAGCAACAACACCTGTACTGCTGATATGCCTTTATGATGATGACTTACTGCTGACTGACAGTGATGAAGTGAAAATCAAGGAGTTCAAAATCAGAATGGAGAAGGAATTTGAGATGACTGATTTGGGCATGTTGGCATATTTCCTTAGCATTGAGTTTGAAACCAGGAAAAATAGATTTTTTATGCATAAAAAAAAAGTATGCAAGTGATGTATTAAAAATGTTTAAAATGTAAGAATGCAATAGAAGCAACACCCCATCAGAATCAGGGTTCGTGTTGTCCAAAGAGGGCAATGATGAGTTGATTGATCTTACAACCTCCAAGAAAATTGTAGGATCTCTGAGGTACTTGTGCAACACTAGACCAAATATATCATATAGTGTTGGGTTGATTAGTAGGTACATGGAGAAGCTTAGGACATCACACTACATGACAGTAAAAAGAATCTTGAGATACATAAAGGAGACCATTGAGCTTGGTCTGTTGTATTCCACAAAACTAAATGAAGATGAAGCTAAACTTATTGGCTTCATTTATGCTGATTGGTGTGGAGATATGAATGATATAAATAGTACCACGAGCTATGTATTTATAGTCAATAATTCACCAATCTCATGGTGTTCAAAGAAGCAAAACATAGTAGCATTGTCCGCATGTGAAGCTGAATATGTGGCTGCATCTATGGGAGCATGTCAAACTATGTGGTTGGCAGAGTTAATGGCATAACTGGGATTGAGAAGCAATGATGTAATGAAGATGAAGATAGATAATAAATCAGCTATATACCTAGCAAAGCATCCAAGTGTTTATGGAATAAGCAAGCACATAGAAGCGAGATTCCATTTTCTAAGAGATCAAGTAATGAAAGGCAAGATAAAGCTGGAACACTGCAATACAAATTATCAAAGGCTGACATCTTAACCAAAAGCTTGAAAATAGTGAAGTTCCAAGAGATGAGGAACAAACATAGATTAACAACAAATTGAATCATTTTGAATTAGGGAGCATGTTAAATGTAATTTAAATTGATTTCTAATTAGTTAGTTAGAATATGGTTAGTTTGTTGTAACTGATTCAGTAGAAAACTGTTTCTATAAAAGCCTTCAAAACCAAGAACAATCTACAACGTTTAATAGATCATTTTCCTGACTGTCCAAATTGATAATAAATCTCTGTTTTCTAAACTTTTTAATTTTCTTCCTTTTTCTTCTCAATTTCAATTCCTCTCAATTATACGGTCTCTCCTAACATTTCTCACTTTTTAAAATTTATTGAAAATGATGGTAGAGTGGAACATAATTTGAAAATGATGGTAGTATGATATTTAATTTGGTTTTTAGTAGTATAAATAAAAAAAGTCCAAACATGCCAACCCGCCGTACCTGACTTTTTGACGGCTTAATCACGGAACAGGGCGGACCTACACACTTTATTAGTCGACTATGACCCCATATACAAAAATGGAGGTGAATATATAGAATGTATTTCAATGCATAAGAGACGCGTTTTTAATATTTTTAATTGCAAACACTGGTGTGTAGGGTTTTATTTTATGGTTTTATGGTGGCTTAAAGAGTAGAAAATGAAAAACGAGAGTGTTCCTAAATTTGAAAGCATGTGGTGGAATGAATGTGTTGTTCTTGCAAATTTAATTGAATTGATATGGATTTGTTAAAGAGTAATTTTTGTTGACCAGGAAAACCCTAATGGCTCTACAGTGCAATCCACCCTTGCTGCAGGGTCTGGTTCTGTTCCTTCGGTGCAACAAAGTACCCAAGGCATTGAACTTGGTTTTGTACTCATCTCTGCAATTGATCATCACTCATCCGGTATATTTTGAGGTTGACACGATCCAGTCCATAGAATGTAGTTATATTTTGAGGTTGAATTCCCGTGATTGGTTGGATCGATGTCTTGGTAATTGAGCTTGTGTGAAAGGAACTTACCTCCATAGGTCGATTTTTGATATGATCGACGTTATTGTCCAAAATAAAGGAAAAATGCAGGGGATGAATTTTGGATTTACTTTTACTAAATTCTGTTGAAATTACAGAACCACTATTCATATACAAAATATATTTCTAGAACTGACTGGTCCTAAATAGCGCGTTAATGACTTTTTGATTTCTGATTATTGCTTGGACTCAGTATTAAAAGAATGGAAGCTTCTTTATTCTACTCAGTTCAATGTCAGGGAAGCTAAATTATGTGACAGAATGTGGAATTTGTATTGACCCGTGACAAGTGCTGGATAGAAAAATTACAATTTCTGAATTATGAATTCATTACGTTATTATCCACTTTGTATTATTGTTATTAAAATTATCTTCTCTAAAGAGACTGTTATACTGTTTGAACAGATTCTCAAGATCGATTGCCGTTGCATCAGCAAAATGGTAATGGTGTGAGAAAAGTTACCAAGTATCATAAAGCTACTATTCTGCCGACATACCTTGTTAGTTTAGATGTTCTGAAAGCGGATCAATTTGCATATAAACCTTTAACTGCACATAGAAATGCTCAATACTGGCAGCAGCGTTTCAGTATCACTTTGGCTACTTTGAATTTGCTACAAAATGGCTCTGCCGCAGATGGTCCATTTTCGCTTGATGGTAATGAACGCAAAGAGGTCCGTGGGGGCATGGAGCAAACAGTTATCTTTTCAGTGGAGAAATGGAGTTGGGGTTTGTTGCTTCTATCTATCATACTATTTTCCTGGTTTGTTCTTATGATTTTAAAATAATCATGTGAAGTCTAACACCACAATGCAGAAGTGAGCACAATGAGTTAATTGTAACTTTATTTTGTTGTTGTGCTGTATGATTTTATTCTGGTTTTTGTAGGAATATTTTTCAATTTTAATTGGTTACTTTATGTCATTAATATAGTTATGATAGAAATATGAAGCGTATTAGATGGATCTGGAAACTCCTAGAAGAGTACTTGCTTACTAACAATTGAATTTTATTATGCCCATCAAAGGACCTAGAATATGTAAAACAAGATATTTTTGTTGTTGTTAGCAGTTAATAATTATTCCAAGAGATTTTCCTTTGGTCCTAGTATTCTTAGAAGTTTCTGCCTAGTGGATTAGGTTGCATGACCAAACAATGTTAAATCCACCTTCATCGATGTTCATGCCTTTGCCTTTGTATGGCAAGGCCTATAAACTAGTTTATAGCTTATTTGATTTGCTTATAACTTAATTGACAAATGTATATTTGTTTGATATTTGAGATTATTGCAATAGCTTATAGTTTTTCTTGAGAAGCTTCTAGTGTTTGAGCTTGAAACTTGTTACTATGTTATCTCTCACTTTTACTATCTCTTATATTAAAATACAAAATCAACCCTAATATTTATGAAACAGAAATAAAATTTATATTAAATGATATGAATTGCATTTTATTATATTAACTTGTTTCATTTAATAATATAAGAAACAAATTGAAAATGCAATTTTTCTAACTTGTAAAATGGTAAACAATTTGAAATAAATTAAAATATAAAAGTTGATAATTATTATAAAATAAATAGTATATATAATATCAAATTAACACGTTATTATAAGTCATTTTATATTTATAAGTTGGTTGAACAACTAATTTTACCGAATACTTAATTTTAATCAGCTAACTTATTAGCTATTAGCTAGCTAGCTAGCCTTTAGTTTATTTTTTCCAAAATAAGCTTTAACTCTTCTGCACTTGAATTGACATATCACACTTTTATGCTTGTTATGATATTATGCTTTGAATATTTAAATAATCCAGTATTTTTAAGTCTAGGATTTGGGGTATGACCATTTTTTATATTTTGTGCACTAGTTCATATCAGTGCATTCCCATATATACTATGACGTGTTAGCTATAATTTTGCAACTGTACGAAGGATACTTATTAACGGTTTTAGTACTGCTCAGTGTAAATGACAATTTTGTGAACTTCAACGCGAAGGATCTTATGTACTGTGGCTCATGTATATCAATAGTCGTAGAAAGCTTGATGATCGATTAACTGCCTATGATTCTGCCCTCTAAGCTCTCTGCCAGCATGCATCTGCGGCCTATGATTCTGCCAAATTGCAAGTGACCCAAAGCATCTGGTGGATCTTGTGGAAGGCATTATGGAGGTAATTCCTTACAACTTTCAATTAGCTATGGCTGTTTGCAAGTTACTGAGCAAGGATTGCAGTTCTTCTGATCTAAACTCAACCAGTCTATGGTTTTGGGCGTGTTCAACCCTGGTAAATGCAATTATGAATGCCATTCCGATACCCCCAGAGTTTGTCTGGGTGGAAGCTGCAGAGCTCCTGCACAATGCTATGGGCATTGAAGCAGTAGCCCAGAGGTTTTATAAAAAGGCACTGTCAGTGTATCCATTTTCTATAATGTTGTGGAAATGTTACTATAAGCTTTTTTTGCCCATTGGTGATGCAAACAATATTGTTGAAGAAGCAAAAGAAAGGGGTATTAACCTTTGATTTGGTAACTGGTTGAATGTCAGGTGAGTATCAACATAATTCCTTGCTCGTGGAAACACTTATGGGCCAATTTTGCTTCTATCACATGGAGGCCTCAACGCAGCTGATTTTTTTCCGCTCAATAATTGAATATTTTCCAGATTTAGGAAACAGTTCTGATGACAGAAGTTCCTAGAGTTCAGGTTAAAGTTGCATTAAACTTGTACAGGTAAGTAAACTAAACAAACTAGCAATGTCAGGGTAACTTCTTAGGAAATATAATATACAAGTGGGCTGGTGAAAATTTTGTATATCTGATCTTCCTTTTGCTGTCTTTTTTTTTTCTCCTTTTTTATTGTTGGGTTTCTGACATTTTAATTTCATAGGTTGTTACGTTACAGATGAATGAATGAAAGAATATTTTTATTATTTACCTACAATCTTGTGGTTAGTCTTATTCTTCTAGTTCAATGTAATTTATCTTTGTCGTTTTCTTATATATCTAAAGTTACACGGGATATATCGTATAGAATCTGAAGCTCCCATCATGGTTGATAGAAGTTAATTGAGGAAAGTATTTCTTTCTTCAATTTACTTCATAAATACCAATTTCTATCATTTACCAATGTATATTGTTTTGCTTCAAATGCTTTGGGTTGGAATCAATAGCTACCTTAAGTTACCTGTTTTTTTGATTATATACCTTAAGTAACTTTGATGCTTACATTTTAGATTAAAGCTCATTCACTAAGGTCCTTACGTTACTATCCCCTACAGGCTACAAGCTTATTGCACATTTTTTTGTTTTTGGATTTTTCATGCTCACACACCCCCACATTTTGAAAATGATAAAAATTCCCTTAAAATATTAATTAAAAAAAGTTAATACAAAATTAAAAAGTTTCTACATAATGTTACTTCTATAAATAAATAATTTTAGACACTCACGACAAACTAGCGCATGTTATAATAAATACGGTTTGTTTTGCGGCAAACATTAGAAATATTAATATTCAACAGAATAAAAAAAAAATATTGGAAATGTTAAAACGACTTATTCATTGCCAATAATAAAAATATCTTAGTTACATGAATCAGATTCTAAATTTTGCAACAAAAAGAAAACTATTTAATGTTAGCTAAATTTGTATAACTTGAGAGACTTGATTCATTAAAAGAAAAGCTAAGGTTTTTTTTTTTTTTGGTCTTGTTTACACTTTGTCCTTTTCACCGGAAGTAATTATGTGTGAAAGAAGTCAAATATTAAATGTTGACATCTCTCTCTTCAAACTTTGGCTTGCCATGTTTTGGGAGAGACTAACCATATCTCTCAAACTCAATACTTAATGGTAGAGGATTGACTGAAACTAGACTCTTCACACAAAATATGGCTTCATATATCTCAACAATTTCTCCCCCTTTATTCTCAAAATTAACGTTATGAATTTCCTCTGTTTCAACATTATAGGATCTCACTTTATCAAATACTTTTACAAGAAACTCATTACCCTTCCAAAAGGCTAATGGCATACAAAGTGAACTATGCTCTATGGTTCGAAGTTTATTCCAACAAGAATCCCCAAGACCACTTCCATCGTTCACCCAAATGTCAAAGTTGGCATTTTGATCACAACAATTACGGCAAACCAATGTCATACACTCATTCAAAACACCCAAATATCTTCCATTTGAACTACTAATATCAATATCTTTTGGCAACGACACTTTGTGAAGAATCCCACCTCCCACATTCAATGCAAGAATCGTTGTAGTCAAGCCTTTAAGTTTTGCCCACCAATAATAAATCCCTTTGAAATGCATTGCAAAACAAGAAGTGTCAAACTCACAACACCATGGATTAGAACTTTGAATTGTTCTCCAAGCATCACTTCTCAGATCATATTCTTCAACAATATACTCTTTACAACGACGACATTCACGGTAACTTTCCCACATCCTTACAACCTTAATTAAATTGTTAGTTCTATAATCATGTCCCATTCCAACACCTAGTATCATTCCATCTTTTACTTTTGTGACCAAATCTGATGATGGAAGAAGCCTCACTTCCCTTGTAGTTGGGTTGGATAGAAAGACATCCCTTCCACAAGAAAAATCTGAATACAAGCACAGTAAGCCATTACAAGAATTTGAAACAAGATGATATGATAGACAAGTACTTTTCATGTTGGGCAAAGATATTTGCTTTGGAGAAGAGTCATGTTCCAAGGAAAGTAGTTGGTGGGTATAAGGGGCTAGCCACATACGTAGAAGCAAGTAACAACTTTGAGTCATGATGACCCTTACTAGAACTAGAGCAATAGCAGAAAATTAAGATTGAATTCTTGAAAACAACAATTTTTAGACTCTCCCAAACCACTGTTGTTCTTCTTCATTATTTATAACAAATTTGTAAAGAACTTTTCATGTTTTCTTAAATAAAGATATCAATTTTTTTTAATGATAGTGATATCAATTTTTAGTTATTATAGTGTAATAATAACATTAAAAGTTTTGAACAAAATCTTTTTATTTTTTGCTGAAATTTTAAACACAATTTTTTTTTGCTTAATTTTTGAACAAAATCTTTTTTTTTTTTTTTTTTTTAAGTTTTGAACAAAATCTTAAGTACAAATATAAACCAAATCCAAATTCTAAAAATTAAAGGATCAACATATTAAAAGTTTTGAACAAAATCTTATTAGTTTTTGCTGAATTATAAACACAATTATTTTTTGCTGAATTTTTGAACAAAATCTTTTTTTTTTTCTGAAGATTTTAACAAAATCATTTTCTTTTAACTATAGAACAAAATATTTTTTTTTTCCCTGAATTTTGAATAAAATATTTTTTTTCTGTTGAAGTTTTGAACAAAATCTTATGTACAAATATAAACTAAATTCAAATTCTAAAAATTAAAAGATCAACATATCATATCAAATAAACGAAATTTACTTTTATTTATTGTAAAAAGTATCTACATAAGATCTAATGTTAAAAGATACGGAATTTATTGTAAAAAATATCTACATAAGATCTAATGTTAAAAAGATACGGAATACATGTACAAAACAACATTTTTCTCCATCACAATACGGAATATTATTATGTAACAAATATATATTAAAACAATCTCTTCTATTTTGCATAGAAATCAAGCAGATGTTTTATGGATCCATTCATATTTTTTTGACAAATTATAATAGGGATCCGCTCTCGAAATGGTGAAATTTATTTAATAATATTTAAATATGTGATTAATCTTTTTACAAAAAAAAATGTAATTAATTTCTATAAAATAATATAAATTTAATGTTATATAAAATAAATAATTTTGTTTAAGTCCATACAAAATACAAATGTTTGCATTTTCTTAATGTCTCACATTTTTAGTGCTTTAACCATTGAATAATTAAGTGCTTAAGATTTAAATATATATGGGTGCGTTTGTTTGAGTTTAGATAAACTTAATTTTTAGTTTAAAAAGTTTGGAAATTATTTTTTAGAGATTTTTCTGATTGTTTACTATCATAAAAATAATTTTTAATTTGTTTGTATACAATTTTATAAAAGTGAATTTTAAACTACAAAATTATCATAAATGACATGACTTTTTTAAATACATTATTTTATGTCTTTTCTAAAATTATCCTAAGTATGTTGTCATAGTTTGATTATCCATAATCATTGAGAGAGTAGTTAGTACTTGGTAGAATCTTTGTTGGGTATGTTACGAACTATTGAAATATTTCAAATTGTTCAATTCAAAATTTAGCCTAAATAGATCATTTAACTTAATTTCAGTTAACGTTTTTGTCATTTATCTTTTTTTTTCTTTTCATGATTTGATTATTTATTTTAATTTAAAGTGACAATTTGATCTTTTATGTTTTAAAATGTCAACAATGTTATAATTTTTTTACAAAAATTCATCAAAATTTTCAAAAAAAACCCAAAAATTAATTATCATCTTCAATATAATGTAAATTTCATCAAATTCATAACTTAAATATTTAAATAAACTCATATTTTTATTGTTTATTTGATGAATTTGATGTCGTCGGAGATGAAAATATGAGTTTATTTGAATATTTGTGTTATGCATTTGATGAAATTTGCATTATATTGTAGATGATTATTAATTTTATGGGTTTTGTTTGAAAATTTTGATGAATTTTTGTAAAAAAAAAAAGGATAACTTTGTTGACATTAAAACATAAAAGATCAAATTGTCACTTAAAATTAAAATAAAGGACCAAATCAGGAGGAAAAAAAAGAAGATAAATGGCTAAAATCTTAATTAAAATTAAGTTAAGGAACCACAAGTGTTATTTAGTCCAAAATTTATTAGTTTAATGTATCTCTTAGACCCATTTTAATATTGATTAATGTACCTTACATACTCATAAAAAACACTAAATAAACCCACACAAGCAAAAATAAATTTGTATCAACATATGATTGAAGTAAAGATAAAATGATTCAAATAAAATACATAGAAACAACAAAACAATGTGGAGTAATCGAAAAGGAGAAGAAAACTTATCTGATGAAAACCTATATCATAATCACATGGAAAGAAAACAAATGGGCACAAGTGAATGGGTGAAGGAGAAAACGAAATTAATGAATTGATGCAAAAAACAAAGGATAAAACCTTAGTAAAAATTGATGTAGGGCAATTTCAGATTTTTCCAAAAGGGTAAGAGTAATTACATGATTTTCTCTTATTAGTGAGTTAAATTCAGTGTCATTAAATTTTGTGCAATCTTTCTCTCTCATCTAAAGAGGCAAATGCGAGAAGTTATTATTTTTATCTTTTCATTTTTAATCAAAAAAATGATTGAAATAAACCTCCATCAAACGATAAAAAATGATTTTTAGTTTAAAAATAATTTTTTTTATGAAAAATTCTGAAACGAACGCACCCATAATCCCTAATCACTTAATCTCGGCAAAATTTAAGGAATTTGGTTAATAAAAAAAATTATTTTAGTTTATGTGAAATTTAAGAAATTGAGTTTTAGTTCATCCAAAAAATTCATGATATACCGTATTCGTATTACTAATTTTATTATATTTTTATTTTTTATATATTCGACAGATTTAATTCCGGGGGTTTAAATTTCAGTAAAGTTCCTCACAACGATATAGAAGGATACCAGAATACAATCGATCATATGATGGTTCAAGAAGTAATATATTCACTTTAGCCTATTTTTTATATCTCTTAATATTCACTTTAGCCAGTTTTTTTAACATCCAGTTTCGTTGGAGACCGTATCTCGGATTCCAACACGAGGTACTTGAACAAGAGATCAACACTTGGACTGCATGTACCTCACTGCTATCATATCGTCGAAAAACATCATGCATATAGAGTCGCGCTTCAGTTCGGCTTTCATCAACAAATTCCGCAACCTCCAGAAGATATGACGCTCTACCATGAGATCGACATGAGACGTGGCATTGATGATAATTGGAGTGTGGTTTGGAAAGATGAGATTCAACATTGGAATGAACGCCAAAATTACATATTGCAAGGTCAGTACATTGAAGGTGTTTTACGCTACACTAACGAATATATGAATTGGTTCACGCATCACACTAAATTATACATATCTGTGGAAAGATACATGTGCGATCCATGTTTGCAACCTTCAACATATCCTGATGTTCACTCTATGCCTCAATCAATCCCACAACAAAATATCATGCACCAAACACCATCTTTATCATCACCACAACATTTTCATGAAGCTGCAGATATACCGACTCAATACTACGTTCCTTCAGTGCCAACAATACCCACTCCCATTAATCCGACCGAGAGCAGAATTTTCTATAATTTGTTTTGTACCCATTGCACAACTTCTGAGTCAGCTTATGCGGCTTTTGATTCTATGTATAATGTCGAAACTCAAAATTATACGGAAGCAGGTGGTAGTGGTTCTAATCCACAAATAGATTACAACGAGGATCAACCATAACAACCTCAAGTTGTTTAAAGGGCTAGACGAGTTCGACGACCGCGTAGATGTGGAACTGGAGGTCATTTAGATGACAATAATTAATTTTTATTTGATGTATTTTTTTTATTTGTAGTATTTTTTTCTTTTTTTTAATGTATTTTTTCTTTTAATTTAATGTATTTTTATTTTATTTTATTAATAGAATTTTCTTTTTATTATTATTATTATTAAAATTAAAATTATTATTCTTTTTATTATTATAATAATTATTAAAAGTTATATAATATTATTAAATTAATTATTTTAATTATTTATAATAATATTTTGTATTTTTTAATGTTATAATTATTTTTAAAATATTTAATAATAATAAATATAATATACCCAATATAATATATCCAATAATAAATAACAAAATTCAACAAAAAAAAATACAAGCTAGTAGGAGGTCGCATCCCCAGGATGCGACCATCTAGTGAGGTTGAAATTTTTTTTCTTTAGGAGGTCGCATCCCCAGGTTGCGATCAGCAACTGAGGCTAAAAAGTATGGCATTTTGGTATTATTTTTTAAAAGTTGGGCAATCTGGTATTAAAGTTAAAAAAAAATGGTATTTATATCAAAACCCGATTTTTCACGAGTCACATGAGTACTTTTCTTAAAACATAAAGATGATTCGTTTGAAGCCTTTCAAACCTTTTGGAAAAAGGTTGAAAATGAAAAATGCTCTAACATAATCTCTATAAGAAGTTATTATGAAGTGAAATTCATAAATGCTTTTTTAAAAAACTTTTTTTTAATGAAAATCGTATTTCTCACAATCTCTCGTTTGCAAGAACTCCTCAAAAAAAAAAAAAAAACAAATAGTGTTGTTGAAAGAAAGAATAGAACTCTACAAGAAATGGCAAGAACAATCTTGGAAGAATCAAATGTTGAAAATATTTATGAGCTGAAGCAATTAACACTTGTTATATTTTAAATCATGTATCAATAAGAAAAATTATCAACAAAACACCTTATGAATTATGGAAAAACATAAAGCCAAATATCCCATACTTTCATGTTTTTGGTTGCTATTGCTATATCTTAACTAACAAAGAAAATCTAAAAAAATTTGATGCAAAATGAGACAAAGTCATCTTCTTAGGATATTCCACTAATTCCAAAGGCTATCGTATATATAATCTAAGAACAAAAACTGTGGATGTAAGTATCCATGTGTTATTTGATGAATTTGATGATCTTGATATACAAAAGATAAATGATGAAGAAGAAGAAGAACAATTTAAACAATAATAGCATATCGTTCTTCCGAAAAACGGGATTGATCATCAATCTCCATCTCAAACTCCTTGGCGAAGCTATTTTAAAGAACGATAAAATATATTTTAAAGATGACAACAACAACAACAAAAACATGGCAATTATCTCACAAATTGAACAAAAAAAAAAGTCATAGTTGATAATTCATGGGTTGAAGCAATGTAAGAAGAACTTCTCCAATTTGAGAACAATCCGGTTAGGACTCTTGTACAAAATCCTCAAAATCAAACAATTATTGACACAAAATGGGTGTTTAGAAACAAACTAGATGAAGAAGAAAAAGTAATAAAGAATAAAGTAAGACCGGTGCCTCAAGGTTATAATAAAAAAAGAAGGTATTGATTATGATGAATCTTTTGCTCTAGTTGCAAGGTTAGAAGCTATAAGAATTCTTCTTGCATATGTGTCTCATAAGCTTATTAAACTTTTTCAAATGGATATTAAAAGTGTTTTTTTAAATGGTTTTCTAAATGAACAAGTATATCTTCACCAACCTCTTGGTTTCGAAGATCAAAAGAAACCAAATCATGTCTTCAAACTTACTAAAGTTCTATATCGACTGAAACAAGTCCAAAGAGCCTAGTATGAAATACTAAGTTTCTTTTTAATCAAAAATGGTTTCTCCAGAGGCAAGATTGATACTACACTCTTTAGAACAACTGATGAAACTGATTTTCTAATTGTTCAAGTGTATGTTGACGATATCAACTTTTGATTAACAAGTGAAAAAATGGGAGGACTTTTCAAATCTCATGCAAAGTGAGTTTGAAATGAGTATGATGAGAGAGTTGAGATACTTTCTTGGCTTGCAAATCAAACAACATGAAAATGGAATCTTTATCAAATATCTTATAAAGAAATACAAAATGAATGAAGCCATCTCCCAGAAAAGCATAAAGCCAAATACAAAACAATGACATCTCCCATGCATCCTTCCTCAAATATGGACAAAGATGAACAAGGAAAATTCATCTCTAAAAAGGAATACAGAGGAATTATAGGTTCATTGTTATATCTATCTGCAAGCAGGCCAACTATTATTTTTGCATTAAGATTATGTGTTAGATTTCAATATTTACCTAAAGAATCTCATTTATCTATTGTAAAAAGAATTTTTCGTTATCTTGTTGGTACTTCTAATCTTGGCATTTGGTATAACAAAGGAACTCATTTTGATCTTGTAGCCTATTGTAATGTTGATTATGCTAAGGATAAAATTGAAAGAAAAAACACAAGTGATGCGTGTCCATTTCTTTGGGAAGCTCTAATAAGTTGGTAATGTAGAAAACAAAATACACTTGTCTTATCAACAACTGAAGCTGAATATATCTCAGCTGCAAATTGTTGCTCTAAAGTCTTATTGATCAAAAACCAACTTGAAGACTTTTCTGTAAGTTATACAAATGTCTCAATTTACTGTGATAATACAAGTGCGATAAATTTGTCAAAAAAACGTCATTAAACATTCAAGATCAAAACATATTGCAATAAAACATCATTTTATTAGTGATCAAAATATATTGAATTAATCTTTGTTGACACCAAAACTCAACTTGTTGACATATTTACTAAACCTCTAATTGAAGATGATTTTAATTTTATTAAAAAAAAATTTAAAATCATAAAAAATCCAAACTATCTCCTTGGAAAAAATTGACCAAAATGTTCTGGTCAATACGGGGAACGATCTCCGTTTCCTTCCTCTTTGTACTAGCCTCCCTTTTCATGTCAAGCTTAAGTAACATTTTAAAAAATCACAAATGAATTTCACACCAAGAGGCAAAGTAACGACTCATTCATTCTTCAAAAAATGACAACTCTAGTCTCATTTGCCACTTCTCAACCAACCACTCCTATAATACCCAAACATGTCACTCTCTCCCTCATCTTTTTCCAAAAAATTGTTTTTTTCCTTTTCATCAAAACCTTCATACTCTAACTTTCTACAGCTCACTTTTCAATTTTTTTCCCCAAAAATCATGGCTCGTACCAACTCCAAGAACTCCTATACCATCACCACCTCGATCACCATCCCGATCACCATCTCCTTCACCACGATCTACTCCTATAGAAGTTTCTCCTTATGAAAACACCTTTTTTGAATATCTTTCATCAAATCTTGAAACCAGCCCACCTCCCATTTCGCTAGCCCCACTCACCACTGTACTTCCTCATCTCTTCCAATGCACTCTCCGAAATACAAGTCAAGCACCACCACCTCTCTAGAGAAAACCTCAATCATACAATCTTCCATCTAAAAGGAGATCAATGAGAATCATTGCTGGTGTTGGTACCTCGATACAATCCAAAAGTGTGGACCCAACCATCTACACCATCTTAGATGATGAATCTGGTTCTCCACCTCCACTCACACGCTCTGCTTCTTCTTCTAAATCACCACCATAATTCTCAAAAGCTTCCACTTCCACACCAAAATGCTCAAAACCCTCAGCTTCAACACCAAAATCCTCAAAACCCTCAATTTCAACACCAAAATCCTCAAAACCCTGTACTTCACCATCAAAATTTGTAAAATGTCTTTTTACCATTTCAAAATCACCATCAAAGAAATCAAAATCCATTCCTCAACATACACCAACAACGCCACCTTCAAAATTAACTAAATCATCACTCATTCTATCATATTTTGGCAAAACAAATTCTGAAACAACTCTTAAAACAATCTGCACAAAAAACCAAAAGTGCATAATGTTCTCCATCTAGATCAATTCCACATGAACGTTCTTCACGCTTAACTAAAACCCAACCAAAGCCACCTCAGAAAACAACTTCCAAAATCCTTATCCCACCATTACTTTAAGCCAAATACCAAAATATTTACCAAGACAAATGGACTTTAAGACCAATTGTGGTTGGGCGGATCATTGTGTTTGATAGCCTTCAATTTGAAGGAACCTCAATCGAACAACACACTGATGCTCTTGACTGGCCTGAGTTCCTAGAAATAACATATTCCTACTATCTAGAGGTCATTCGTGCTTTCTATTGCAAAACCCAAACCTTCCCTAACAAAGCTTTTCTTATCACTATTCTAAAAGGGGTAAAAATTCATCTCACTCCTTCAATATTGGTTGAAATTATGCATTTGTGTACTAAAGGGCCAATCATCTCTGGAAAAGATTGGTATTCTATTCTAAATGTTCACAAAGATGCAGTTTTCAACGAGTTCTTCATTCTTGGCTCAACCAATTATGTCTTTGCATATTTGAAACTTTTTCCCAAAATCTTCAACAATATTAGTCAACATTCCATTCTACCTCATTGTGACTTTTACGAGTATGTTTCTGACAATGATACCTTAATCATTTATCACCTCCTCAGTTGAAAAAGACCCAACCTCCCCTACATCATCATTCAGAACATGATAGCCTCCCCCACTTGTGATTACAAAATTAATATTGTTCCCTATGGTATGGTTCTCACAAAAAATTTCAAAATTTTCAATGTCCCTCTCAAAAATGAACAATCCATCATCAAAATCTCCAAATTCTCTTCCAAAAACATCTCCCACATGAAAAAAGATTCATCGCTTCCACCAACTCTGCATGTCCCTCAAGATCAATCTCCTCGTTCTCTTGGTCCCAACAAAAGAAAATGCTCAGAAATGAAAAAATCTTTAAACCCTAATACTAAAAATATTGGGATAAACCTTCATAAAAAACGTTATGCTTTCCAGAACAAAATTCTTCCCTTCACCACTAATCAATCTGAATCCACCCCACTTCTTAATGATCTTACTTTTGGTATCCTAACACCACACTAACTACAAAATCAAATTCTTCAACATCATCTTTGCTCCCAAATTCATTTTGAGAGATCATCTCAAATGGCTCTATTTTTCCCACTTTTGCGCACTATTTTTATTCCATCTCCAGGTTATCCTTATTCAGCTTCTTAGCTTGTGAATGAAGACCTTCGTCCTCCAAAACACATCAAGATAGAGAAGGACACCTCAAAGACATGAAAGGATATTCCCAATATTTTTATAGCTCTTCAAACTATCATTGATATACATGTTAATCAAGATAGAGAGAACACAATTTTAATGGATTGGATGGGTACTCAACTTGCTCCCAAGCTGGGACTTGAACCACCTCTACCCAAATCCGCCTCCAACCTTTCTTGATCTACCCATGCTCTCCATCTCTTCATCCTCTGATGACTCATCTCCATCTTTATCATTTTGAACTGCTCTATCTCTATTTTCGTCCCACCTCTTTTTGCTATGACAACGGGGGAGAAGAAGAAATTAGATTTAGGATTTAAATGAAGTATTTTTGAACTTCTTATGTACTTCTTTGTTTTACTTTTCTATTTTTTTTCTTTGAACCATATGCATGAACTTTTTTAATATCATTAATGAAGAAAATATATTTTAGTTCAAAAATATCTGTTAATAGATACAAAAATTAAGGTGGAGATTTTTAACCAATATACTATATACAATTTTATATTTAAATCAGAATCAAATTTAAAATCGAATTAACATGTTTTTCATCATAAAAAGGAGGAGATTGTTGAGGCAAAATCCCAAATTAAGTGTTTTGAAGATAAACAAACAAGTTAATTAATCTTTAATCCTGATTTTGATTGTGTTCCTATTTAACTTGTGTTTTTGAGTGATTTATTCAAAGATAAGTGATAAAATACATTCATACAAAAATTAGTGATCTCACCATGATATAAATCAAAGAACATCATGCCTCAATTGAACTTGAAATTGATTACAAGATCATTCTAGGTAATTAAGATCATTATGGTTTATCAAAGGATCATTCTGGTTTACCAAAAGATCATTATGGTTTATCAAAGGATCATTCTGGTTTATTCAAGGATCACAAATTCTCTTTAAAATTGAAAATACTTAGTAAATAAAATACAAAACTAACTGAAAAAGTTAATGTTTTAAAGAATCAAACTGTTGAATTTAAAACAGAACAAGTATTCCAAGATTTTCTAGCTAATGGTATAGAAAAAAGCAAATATGCATCTATGATTTATGGTGTTGGTAGAAATGGTAAAAGAGGTCTACGATTTGAAGAAATAGTAACTGAACCTAAACATATTCACTCTGATGTTTGGTGCATTGTTTGTTCTAAGAAAGGGCACTCTAAATTATCTTGTCCTATGTTAAATATAATGAAAGACAAGAAAACTGTCAAGACTAACAAACTAGGACCCACTTATATTTGTGTACCAAAAGACATTTGTTTATGTTGCAGATGTTCTAAGCAACCAAGTTGAAACACCAATCATAGCATCTGGTAAGTGGATGCTAGCAACTTATGAAGGGAAAAGGGTATATTTCCCAAGACCTGACTCTGGTGAAATAAGGATTGGTCATCACAATACCTATCAAAACTAGAACCAACTGATGAACCATAACTATCAGAAAAAAGAATAACCATATGATGAACCATAATTATGAGAAAAATTAGAACCATCTGATAAATGTGAATTATCAGTAGAACTAAAATTACCGGAGGAATCTGATACATCAGTAGAAAAACAAGTGTTAAATGAATATTCATAATCAGGAGACTTCTCTGAATACTCAAATCAAATTTATCAAGACTACAAACCTGGATGAAAATTCAAAATCTGAAAACTAGAAAAGTCTCTAATAAGAGAATACAAACTGTAACGCCCCAAATTTTTTATCCAAAGTATTACTTAAAAGTACTTATTGCTTAGAAAAATTATGACATTTTTTTTTAATTATAAAGGAAAGAATACCTAAACTACTATTCATTTAAATAATTAGTAAACCCTAAACCCCAAAATAATATAAATAATAGTTTATATCATATTTTTACTAGAATTCGTAGCGGATACATAAAAACTCCTTCAAAAGAAAATAAACTTTTATGAGTTATTAGAATATCACGTTTCTCAATATACAAATTCAATACTTTAGTCTTTTTCCTCTTATAAAAAGTGGAATCTCAATAAACTTGATTTAACTATAATTTCGTAATATAAATCCTAACACTTAGTAATACTTGTATAGTTTTCATTAATTAAATAAGTAAAATATAACTTATAACTCTCATCCCCAATACAACCTAACAGAGCGGAGCTTCTCCCAAACTTGAACTTCAACACTCATTAACTTGTAATAACTGTTGCAATTTCACAAACACAGGGCCAAACCAGTCAAACACAAACAACGAAGGAGGTGAGTTTTAAAATCATGTTAATAGTATAATATAAGTAAGAAAAACACGCAAATAATCAACACATAGCTGTATCAAACACATCACAATATAACAAAGCATTTCAAGAAAAAAATCATATTATAAAGTCAAAATCACTCAAGGAGAATCAATATCTCATTATAGCATCAAATCATCTAAGAGAAATTATTATCATATTAAATACACATTAACCACAACCAGACAATCACAAGACGGTGCAATGCTATGCATGCTCCTAATAACTATATGATCCAGATATAATACCTTCCACTAAGGCAACTTCCACACAGAAAATCGCTCATACCAATGGGGAAAATAAATTTGCCACAAAGGCAACTTTCTCATAGAAAATCACTCATACCAATGGGGAAAAAACGGCCACAAAGGCAACTTTCACAAAGATGCATATGTCATGACATGATGGTGCATTATCAAAATAAAATATTCCCACACAATCCACTAAGATGCATATGTCATGACATGATGATGTATCATCAAAATCAAACATTCCCACACAACCCCCTAAGATTAAGTCAAATGATCCAAAATAACTAATACAAAATCACCACCTTATTCAAATACGACTAAATCATACATCTCAAGTTCTTATCAAGAAAATCAAATATTCTTAAACAACTATCATAAAAATCAAAGCTTCCACCCCTCATATGACGAAGATCCTATATTCATAAACAATTATCACAAAGATCAAAACTTTAATCTATTACATCATAAAAATTTAAACTTTTATCACATACATATAGAAATTAAAATCTTCATATATGCCACACATAAATTCAAATTTTATCACATATATCATAAATAAGACTGTCAACACATTAAAAATAAAACTTAAACTTTCTTCATACATACCACACAGTTGCAGAATTTAAATCACACAACAACCTAATAAAAGTTTCTAATCCATATTTTAATCCTACAAACTATAATTAGTCATATTAAATCAATTATTAATAAATAGGGCTACTGTCGTGCATAGCAAGCCCCAAATGAATCATCGGGAAATATGATTTTCTCGTTAATCTCACAATATATTATACTCATGAATTCAAACGCTCTCTCACCTCTTACCTTTTTCCGACACTTTCGCACACGAATACAAGTCCGCAAGAAAAACATTTGTTCTTTGACTCCTTGTCCTTCAATCGATCTTACTCGAGAGTTTATGAGTAAACGTCAAAAATTAATTATGAAAACACACTCTAAAAAGGTCAATTTTCGAAACTGAAACAAGTTATCTTACCTAAATCAGAAAATAATCATGGTATAATATAGCCATCGTTGACACGGTCGTTTTGGCATTGGTTTCACTCAAATCAGACTTACGATGAAGAAGAACGGTGCAAAATAATGAATTCTATAAACGAGAAAGTCGGGTATTTTAGAGAGAGACTGAGATGGCTAAAAATCTGAAAAAGTGTATTTAATTGGCTAGCTAAATGAATGAAACTATATACTGAAATTTAGATGAAAACGGAGAAAGTTTCCTAGAACAATTATCAATCAGCAATGTCAAACGGTAATCCTAATTTTTATTTCTCTCATATTCACAATATTAACTACAATTATCACTATAATATTTTATAAAATAATCACATAAAATACTATCATCTTTACAGAATAGTCAAAACGATGAAATAAATAAATAAAACATAAATAATTTATATTTATTACTAAATTTCAATAAATTTGTATAAAACCATCATATCATAGAAAATATATAAAATAAAGAAATTAATCACAATATTACTACTATCTTAAGACAACTATTTATAAAACAAATAATTAAAATAAGAAATAGTCTTAAATAATTAAAATATAACTATGAACAAATTTATTATGTAGTTTAACACACAAATATCTAATGCAAATCTACATGTAAACTCACTCAAAGTCTTCTCCTCTAAATTACTTTTGCTACAATACCCTTATATTTTTTAAAATAAATTAAATAACCAAAAACAATATTTATAATTTATATTACTCATTAAATTAAATAAATATACAATTATCAAACCATAAGAAACTCACATATATAAGGAGAAGTAATCATAAAGTTAATCAACTTATATTCTAAAATAATTTTAACACCAAATTAATTTCTGTAAAATCTTATTTAATTAATAAAATAGTTGATTATGAAATTTAGGATGTTACACAAACCAGATCCTCCAATAAGAGAATATACAAATTCAGCATCTGAAAACTAATAAAGAAGAACTAAGAGGGTTTTCATAGTGAAATTGGAACTATTGACATATATGTTATATCTTTCTTTAAATTTAACTATTGTCTGATATTATGTTTATTGTGATAACAAGAAGCTTGATCTTAAAAATCAAAGCTATATTAGTATTTTGCAAGTTCTAAAAAATTTGGAGGAACTAGGAGAATCACAAAATATGAACATTTCAGCAGAAGCATAATACAAGTTTGTTTCTTCAGAAAGAAGCATAAACCACCAGAAGCAAAACTGGTGTTTTGGGCTATATTGTTTCATTCATAAATCTCTAATTTATATTATGTTATATGAAAAACAACTTGACCTTGAAAAGTCAAAGCAAGTTGATGATAATGCAGGTTTACTAGTACTAGAGGAAGTAGATTGCAGGCAAACCAGAAGAACCTGAAAAATCAGAGGATATAAGAAAATCATCAGAAGATGAATCAGACCATGCCAAAAGTAGCCAAGATAAATCAGAAAGAAAATTTGGATGAAAGTAAAAGTCATGTCATCCCGAAACATTAATCACTGGAAATTCAAATGATGGATGAATTCTTGCAATGCAAGAAGAGTTAAATGAATTTATGAGGAATGATGTTTGGGATCTTATACTTAAACCAATGAAGAACATTATTGGAACCAAACAAATTTTCAGAAAAAAGGTGAATAAAAAAAAGTGACGTGGTCATAAACAAGGAAAGACTTGTTACACAAAGCTATAGTCAGCAAAAACGACATTGATTACACTGAGACATTTGCTCAATCACCGAGTTAGAGGCTATTCGTATCCTACATTTTTTTTTTTGCTTCAAATAATAACATTACATTATTTCAAATGGATGTTAAAAGTGTTTTTCTAAATAGTTATATAAGTGAAGAAGTATATGTTAAACCACCCCCAAATTTTGATACTCTGAATTTCCAAATCATATTTTTAAACTTAGAAAATCTCTTTATGGTCTAAAACAGGCACATAGGGCATGGTATGATAGACTTAATAATTTTTTGCTTAAAAATAACTTTGAAAGATAACAAGTAGATAATACACTTTTTAGAAAATCAATAGGAGATGTCATTCTTATTATTCAAATTTATGTTGATGACATTTGTAAGACCCATAATTTTAAATTACACTTTATGTATTTATTGTGTTTTGGATTTTGGCCCGGAGGCTTTTTAGCCAAAATTAATAATATTATGGTGTGTATAGGATCAAAAAGTTATTTTGACCCCGTTTAGAATTACTCGTCGATAAATAAATTTAAATTAAGTGCGGTAAATCCTTTTCGGAGAATTTAATGCGTTACGGGTAAAAAGGTGATTTAACAAATATCTAGATATTTTGAGATATTTGTTAAGTTATATTTAATATATATTTATATATATGTGGGTTTGCTTGGTGAGAATAGAAAGAAAGGAAATTAGAAGGAAGAAAAAGGAAAAGAAAAGGTTATATAAAGGAAAGAAGGAAATAGAAAGGAAGGAAAAACAAAGAAAGGAAAAAGGAAGGAAGGAAAACTGATTTTTCCATCTTCTTCCTCTTCACCCGCGGCCACCTTTCCCCTCCTTCTCCCATTTTCATTTTCGTTACTTTTCTTTCTTCAAGACTAGTAACCCAAGGTTGGGTGAGTGCTAGAACAAAGATTTCGCAACTCCACTCTTCCTCTTTGATTCGAAAACGAAGAAAAACGGTATTTGAGATTCAAACACAAACCCCTCCGTTTCTTCTAGATCCAAGCTTCATTTCGCGAAGAGTTAGAAGGGAAAGTTGCTCACTACCACGCTACGGTGCTAGGGGACCAATTTGGAGGCGACGTTGCGAGCGGAGATTTTTACCGGATTTGCTCGCGGTACCGGAAACGCACGTTAGAGCTAACGCGAAGGTAAGGGCTCCTTCCAAACTTTTAGTTTGCATTTAGGGACTTATCTGTGGTTGTGTGGGAAGGAATTTGTTAGGGTTAAATGTATCGATTTGGGGAAAAACCAAACTAGTGCGTTATGGGTAACAACCTTAGAGTTAGGTTTTGTTTATATTGATGAATGTTTCGTGGTAAATGAATTTGAATGTCATTGTGTGTGATTATGAGTAAATGAAATTTGATGTATCTGTGTGTTATGTTGCTTTGATTTGTGTTCGTTGTTTTTGACATGCTCTTAATTGATATTGATGAAATTTGATATGTGTATGGTTGGATTTGTGAATAAATGAATTGATATGTTTTGATGTGAGAATTTGTTGAGTTTGTGTTGTGTGAAATTTGAAAACCATTAAGTTAAATGAGTATTAAGAATGGGGAATCTCTTAATGTCTCGTTTACTTAATGTGCGTTTGTTTGTGAAAAATCGTTTAAGTTAACTGGGCGTTAAGAATGGGGAATCTCTTAATGTCTCGTTTACTTAATGTGCGTTTGTTTGTGAAAAATCGTTTAAGTTAACTGGGCGTTAAGAATGGGGAATCTCTTAATGTCTCGTTTACTTAATGTGCGTTTGTTTGTGAAAAATCGTTTAAGTTAACTGGGCGTTAAGAATGGGGAATCTCTTAATGTCTCGGTTACTTAATATTTTGTTTTAAAGAAAAATCGTTTAAGTTAACTGGGCGTTAAGAATGGGGAATCTCTTAATGTCTCGGTTACTTAATATTTTGTTTTAAAGAAAAATCGTTTAAGTTAACTGGGCGTTAAGAATGGGGAATCTCTTAATGTCTCGGTTACTTAATATTTTGTTTTGAAAACCGTTTAAGTTAACTGGACGTTAAGGAGGGGGAATCTCTTAATGTCTCGGTTACTTAATATTTTGTTTTAAAGAAAAATCGTTTAAGTTAACTGGGCGTTAAGAATGGGGAATCTCTTAATGTCTCGGTTACTTAATATTTTGTTTTGAAAACCGTTTAAGTTAACTGGACGTTAAGGAGGGGGAATCTCTTAATGTCTCGGTTACTTAACATTTTGTTTTGAAAACCGTTTAAGTTAACTGGGCGTTAAGAATGGGGAATCTCTTAATGTCTCGGTTACTTATTATTTTGTTTGGAAAATTGTTTAAGTTAACTGGGCGTTAAGAATGGGGAATCTCTTAATGTCTCGGTTACTTATTATTTTGTTTGGAAAATTGTTTAAGTTAACTGGGCGTTGAGAATGGGGAATCTCTTAATGTCTCGGTTACTTAATGTTCGTTTTTGAAAATCGTTTCAGTAAATGAGTATTAAGAATGGGGAATCTCTTAATGACTTATTTACTGAATGTTTTGTCTTGAAAATCGTTAAGTTAAATGAGAATTAAGAATGGGGAATCTCTTAATGTCTCGCTTTTTTATGTGTGTTTCGGTAAATCGTGCTGACCCGGGATAGGTGGCACCTTGGTAAACAGTACGGGCCGTGATAGGCAGTACGTTTACGATTTACGTTTGGTAAGTCGTGCTGACCCGGGATGGGTGGCACCTCGGTAAACAGTACGGACCCGTGATAGGTAGTACGTTTACGACTTACGTTCCTGAGGGAATTGTGTTTGGTAAGTTGTGCTGACCCGGGATAGGTGGCACCTCGGTAAACAGTACGGACCCGTGATAGGTAGTACGTTTACGACTTACGTTCCTGCGGGAATTGCGTTTGTCCGTGAGAGACTGCGCAGGGGTTTGTCCGTGAGAGACTACGCCCTGGTTTAAGTTAGATGAGAATTAAGAATGGGGAATCTCTTAATGTCTCGTTTACTCGTGTATGTTTTGGTAAGTTGTGCTGACCCGGGATAGGTGGCACCTCGGTAAACGGTACGGACCCGTGATAGGTAGTACGTTTACGACTTACGTTCCTGAGGGAATTGTGTTTGTCCGCGAGAGACTACACCCTGTTGATTTGTGAACTGTTGGTTCATTTTGTTTGTGTAGTAATGTGTTATAAATGCTAAGTGTTATGTTTTGGAATTTGGTGATAACATGTTTGATTGCAATACCATTTCGAAATCCATGATGTCGTAGTAATTGTGTTATCAGTGTTAAGTGTTAAGAATTGGGATTATGCATGAATGTGATTGAGTTAGTTTATGAATTTTTGAAAGAATACACAGGTAAATCGATTTCCCAATCGATTGGATAGTAAACAGGGACTTGGCCAAATGGACAAAATCGATTAGCCAATCGATTTTGTAATCAGTTTTTCGAAAATCATTTACGAAATCGATTGCCCAATCGATTGGGCCTAAGTCAGGGACTCATCCATATTCGACCAAATCGATTTGGAAATCGATTGGCCATTAAGTCAGGGGCTCAGCTATCCTGTCAATCGATTGCCCAATCGATTGAATCAAGCCAGAGTTCAAAATTTCACTAAAAACCTTCAGGAAATCGATTTGGAAATCGATTGGTATTAAGTCAGGGGCTCAGTACTCACTCAATCGATTTCCCAATCGATTGATTTCATCCCAGGATTCTGTTTCATCAAAATCCTTCACCCCAATCGATTGCCTAATCGATTGGCTTAGTGAAAATCCTCAGTTTTAGTTGTATGACTGTTTGCTCATGAAACTATCCATGTCTTGATTTGTTATGTTATAATTAGGGGATTGAGAACCTCATTTTACTTTCATTTTAACTGGCAAAGTATTGTATGAACTTTTCGCATATTGAAAATCCTGCTAAGGTGCATGCTTAGTTGAAAAGTTATTTTTAGCATTTAAAACTTAAATGTTATGTGTTAACTGTTATTTTCGGTTGGTGACCTTTACAATTATTGTGGAAATCTGGGCTTTGCCCTCAGATGAGAGTCAGGACGATCCTACCGGTTCGTACCCTACGGACGGAAATGGAGATGGGAACGCTTGACTGCAGCTACGTTAGGAGGATCTCACGGGGCGCGTGGAGATTAGTCAGGGTGTTTAGTTGTGTTGTAAAATGATCACATTAGGTTGACATAGAGGGATCAGATGTCTTTCTTTTGTATTGCATTCACATTAAAATGGAAGACTGTACCTATAATTTTCGATGGGTTACATGTACCATTTGTTGTTGGGTAAATGGTTTGGATTTATAATTGGAGTAACTTTCCCGCTGCTTGTAAATTATAATGACTCAATTATTTATCCAAAGGCATTTCTTTATTTATTTCTCTGCTTTATTTTAAATTCTTTTGAAAAAAAAATATACCCTCGCTTTGAAAAACGGGGTGTTACAACATTATTTTTGAATCAACTAATGACATTCTTTGCCAAGAATTTTCTAAATTGTTGCAACTTTAATTTCAAATGAGTATGATGGGAGAGCTTAAGTTCTTCTTAGGGGTACAAAAGAGCTCTTAACAAAAAGGTATATACATTCATCAAACTAAATATACAAAAGAGTTTCTCAAAAAGTTTAAGATGAGCTATTGAAACTCATGGCTACAACAATGCACCCTACCTGTTCACTTAAAAAAAAAATGATTCAGGCCAAAAAGTTGACCAAAAAACCTATAGAGGAATGATATGATCCCTACTTTACCTTACCACTTCCAGACTTGACATTTTGTTTAGTGTATGTGTATGTACAAAATTTGAAGTTAACCCAAGGGAATACCATTTAAATGTTGTTAAGAGAATCCTTAGATACCTAAAATGCGCTACCAACCGTACCTTGTTCTACAAGAAATATCCTAAGTAAAAATTGAGTGGATATTGTAATTCTGATTATGCTGGAGATAACCTCGAGAGACTGAACACTAGTGGCAACTACACCTTTCTAAGTGACAACTTAATATCTTGGTCAAGTAAGAGACAGAACACAATTTCAATCTTAACAACGGAGGCTGAGTACCATTAAACAATTGACTACAGTTCTCAACTACTTTGGATGAAGCATCAACTTAAAGACTACAAAATCCTAGAATCCAACATTCCCATCTATTGTGATAACACTTCTACCATTTTCCTAACCAAAAACCGTTTCCTACATTCTATAGCTAAACACATAGAGTTCAAACACCACTTCATTAGGGACATGATTCAAAAAGGAGTACTAAATACCACATCATTAGGGACTTGGTTCAATGGGATGACATATTCACCAAACCACTAGCTGGAGATAGGTTTGACTTCATCAAGAAAAATTTAAACCTTACCATCATACCTGACTAATGTTGTGATAACTTCAAAGTAGTCTAGCTTTACATTAGCTTTTATTAGTTTTTATATTTTCTTGTAATATATTATATTTCTATTATTAAAAAGAAAAGCAAATTAAAAAAAATGAAAGTTTCAGTTTTAAGTCTTTTTTGTGATAACAAAAAGGGGAGAAAGATATTTGATAAAGTCGAGAAAAGAGAAACTGATACTTAGACTTAGGGGAATCCCTAGGTTAGGGGGAGTCAAAGAAATATAAAGAAAACTTGGTATACAAGTTTTGTTATCATCAAAAAGGGGGAGATTATTGGAACCAAGTTGATTTTATACTTTGAGTTTTGATGATAACAAACGTATTTCATGAGAACAATATATTTGGCTTTACATAGTATGAAATAAGATATGTGTTTTTGAAGAAACTTTAAAATAAGATTTGATTCAAATTTATAATTGAAAAAAATCTAAAATAAAATTTGATTCAAATTTATAATTGAAGAAAATCTAAAATAAGATTTGATTCAGATTTATAATTGAATAAAACCTTTGACCAAGTTGAAAAGAAGATATGGTCAATATTTGATTAAGATTTATCTATAATAAAATTCGAACATAATCAATCTAAACAAAATACAAGCATAATCAATCTGAAGAATTTATAAACTCAAATCTAAACAAAATACAAATCTGCTCAGATTGGATTTAGAAATAAAGAATTGACTAAAGAACATATTATCAAAAAGCATATTGTTCAAAATTATTTTTGAATTAGATCGTTGTTGACCAAGCTAGGAATGAAGATACAAATTAGAAGTAAACAAAGACTAAATTGAAGCCATAATTATATTTATAAATAGATACTCAAAATTTAAAATTCATCTTAGAGTTCAAAGAAAGAAATACTTGTTCAAGTTAGAAATATTTTCTAAGTGTTTTTTCTTAGAGTGTGAGAGTTATTATTATTATTATTATTAGTTTTATTAGAAGCAAACACTTAAAGTTTTAATCTTTTGCATCCAACCCGATAATGGTTTAGTTCTTATTTTAATCTGAGATTGTGAGATTGTTATGAGAAGACTTGGCTTATAGGGTCAAGGTGGTTAGTTCCTCAAAAGTCTGGGGTTTTCAGGTTGTTTCGGAAGACTGGCTTGGAGGGTCAAGTGCTTTGTAATTTAAGGTATTTGAATTATTGGATTAAAGCATTCTGAATGAGGAGACTAGATGTAGCCAAATTAGTGGTCAATCAGGATAAATTTATGTGTCCAGTTGTTTATGCTTTCACTTTTTTGCGTAATTCATAAAAACCAACCAACCTTCAGCAAATTAGCAAAAAATTATCAACTTTGTCAAACAAAATTTAACCCCCTTCTCGTGTTTGCACCTTTAGACACGATTGTTGCACTTTTTGTAGAAAGCTCAACATGCCTATAAGACAAAGGATTGACACTTGACATCTACAACATCACTCATCCACGTTTTCCATACAAAACAGAACTAAAAGCGTTCTAGTTTTGAAGAAGAATGTTCTAGATTAAATAGCACACATGCATATTACATCTCACTGAACATGTGTTTTTACTCAGGATTAGTAACAGGTATAATGAGTCTTTCCTAACCTTTTTTATGCCTATAAAAAGAACATCCAAATGAAGATAGTAACAAGAGTTTTTAGTAAAATCATTCTAATACTCAAACAATCATACTCAAGCAAACAAAACTATTCAATCAAGTAAAAACTCCAGGTTTCTCTTACTATATTCATGGATCTCTTTATAGAGTTATTGGTGATAATCAATCTCAAAAAAATGTTAAGTAGATTCTAATCCTAAATTATTTTATCATACATATCATCTGAAAATCAAGTATATCTCTTAAGATAATTTGAGTATGTTGTAAAAATAATTTTAGTGATTAAAAGGTACCTTGTAAAAATCATTTTTGGAGTGAAAGGTAATTGTAAAAATTCTTTCAAGGTTGAAAGGTGAATTATGTAACTGATCAAGAGTGATCAAGAAAGATAGTGTGAAAACAAGAATGTTCTTGTGTCAAGCACATTAGTGGAAAAACTCAAAGAATGTGAGAACTGAGCGTAACCCACCTTGGGTGAACTGGGATACATCATTATATGATCTTCTTATCTCTATCCTTATTTATTTCTCACTCACTAGAAATAACTTGCTTTATTCGTTTTTAACTTTCCCATAACGTTATGGATTTTTATTTGTAACTGATATCGATGTTGAGTTAATTTAAATTAAAAACATGAATTAATATTTTAAAAAGGAATTACAATTCAAACCCCCCTTCCTTGCGATTAATATTGCTATTTTAAAATGGTTCTAAGAGCTTTCAAAGATATGTTTTATTATGAGAGAAGAGAGTAATGATGTTCTATCCATTTGAAAAAATAAAGTAAAATGATTTATATGAGAAAGTCAAAGAGTGTGTGAAAACAACACATGATAAAAACACTATTATAAAGTTTTTACTGTGTAATTTGAATTACTTTAATGTGTAATTCAAATTACATCTCACAAAGAGTAAATGAAAGGTTGATTTTGAACATGTAATTCGAATTACCTTATTGTGTAATTCTAATTACACCTCATAAAGAGTAATTAAAATGTTGATTATGAATAGATAATTCAAATTACAAATATGGATAATTCGAATTGCCCAATTCAAATTATGCACAAAGGAATTATACATTGCCGAATCAAAATCTCATTGACTTGGAAGGTGTAAGTTGAATTACACTAAGTATAATTCGAATTAAATAAGTTGTTTTTGTAAAAACTATGGGTTCAAAGGGAATCTTTCAAATAATTTATGATATGGAGATAGTTGGACTTAAAACTATATTTTTATCATGGAGAGATTAATGAGTTATCCTTTACCATAGTTCTAAGCTAACTTAGTTTTAACATCTAATAAAAATACTTCAAGCCTAAAGCAGTCACATGCTTTGTCATGATAAACAAACACATGTTTAATTGTTCTTCAATTTAAAAATGGTAAACAAATTTTTTGAAAGCATGTTTAGAACGTTGTAGAAAATTCTTCCACAAAAATTCAGAATTTCTTTATTTTGGATGAATTAAATATGAATTTTTTAAATGTAAAAAATTCAAGATAAAAGTAACGAATATATAGAACTAGACATTAATTTTTTGTAGACAAACTTTTTATAATGTTGTAAACATGTATGCAAAAGTTTATTCAAAAAGTTATGATGGTTTATCAGGAGGACCTAAAAGTGCATACATGATAATTTTATATGGACTACAAGTTATATTTGTTTTATAAGGACTAAAATTAAAATGTTGAAATTTTATAAAAATTAAAAATATATTTAGCTCTATTTTATAACTGTGCAACCTTTTAGTGTCACTTTTGATTGCTATGAAACTTACTCCAACTAGTTAATGTCCGGTGCATTTTCTCTTACTGTGTAATACAAAATATATGTTTTCATTGCTTGGTTTGGTCCTACTATTAATTGTTTTAATTGATGAGAAAAAAAAAAAAAAAAAAAAAAAAAAAAAAAAACAGGTATGACATGAACTTTTTCAAAGACTAAAACCAAAAAATTATTTTGCAGGAATTAAAATCAAATTTTTTATATTTTGCAAGAATTAATTGTATATTTAAACTTTAAGCAATTAATGAAAAAAATTAACTTTGTAATACATTAGAAACTAAAAAAAACATTTTTGGGCATAGCGTTTTGGGGGTTCAAATAGCAAAATGAAGGTGCACAATTAACTAATGGCCTAGGAAATTCTGTGGGCCATCTGATTCAGACAACCAGAAGCCAGAGAGGAAAATCAACAAAAATTTATTACTTCTATACTTTGACTCTTACTTCCACCATTTTTGAAAAATTCAATTCTACTTGTATTATTTTTATTGAAAATTTTTGGACCTATTTCTTCATTATGAAATTTTATTTTTCAAAAATTCAATTTAGAAATTAATATATTTAAAATTTAAAATTTTTAGTATGTAATAAGTGAGAAAAAAATTTATATACCAAAAATTTCAATAAAATTTGCGGTATATAAAAGAAAAATTGCATACTGAATATTTTGAAAAATGACAGAAGTTTTTTTATATATCATAAATTTCAAATACAAAATTTTCAATATATAAAAAAAATTTGAAAACTCAATTTATGATATGTAAAAGAAACTGAGAAAAAATTTTATATATAAAAAATTACAATTTGAACCAATTATTTATATGTACAAAAAATTTAAAAAGAATTTTACATACCTAGATTTTTTTTATATATGTAAAATAAGATGTTGGATTAAAAAAACAAACGGATTTTGTTCAAATTTTTGTATTTTCTATGGAATTTTTTGGAAACTCATACAATTGGGTATCAAATCAAATTCTCCAAAATAGAGTGAGGCCTAACTTTTGTGACGATTGCAATAACTCGAACGGAGTTTGATGAAGTGAACGAGGAAATAATGCAAACGTGCTCATCACCATGCCAAAGAGAGGTGCATCTGGTTCAAGATTATGGAGTAAATATTGCATATGACATTCTAATTAATGGAGAAAAGAGTTGGGAAAATGTGAGATTGGATGGTTATTGCGGCATAGTTTCTTAAATATAAAGTTGGTTCTACTCCTTTCGAATATCTAGACTTATCCATTGGCGCTAATCCCATAAAACTAGCTATGAATAGCCTATTTTAGACTCGCTTAATAAGAGGTCGATGGGAGTGGTCGAACAAGTATCTATTGGTGGTAGGGTGGTTCTTCTTACATTTGTTTTGTCAACTCTCTCTATCGACTATCATTCCTTAATCCACTCTGCGGTTTGAACTTGAGACCTTGTATTGACACACAATGAACACAACTACTAAACCAAAAATAATTTCATGTCAATTATAATCAATTATAAATACATATATTACCCAATATTTTAGAAATATCTCACAATTCCCACCATTTTCAAAATATACTTAGTCCCATAATTTTAGAAATATTATGGTTTTTGATATTGGTATCTTACGATTTGAAACACTACTTAGTAAGCTATGGGTTCCACTTATCCCGAATAGATTGGTAGATAAGCTTTGAACCAGTTATTCATTAGAACAAGTGTGCACAACTTACACATAAAATCTCGGTACTATCGAAAGAATTATAAAGATGACACATTTGATAAGGCCTTGTATCATGTACGCTTTTCATGAGAATTTAAGAGTCAAACCCTTTAACTCTTCGAAGCGTCCTAACTTTATCCTCACATAGGTAGACTATATCAGAAATACACCCATAATATGTATTTCAACAAATTTATGCTATATGTCTATTAAGAGTAAAACACAATCTTTCAACTTTATACTTATGGTCCAAGTACTTTCAACCTTTGGGATGTATCCATATTCAAGTACTTGCAATCATTCTAATAGTGTACTTTATCATTGAACTCAAGACTTGATGTTACTCTAGTGTGAGTCAATTTTCCACCATTGATGATTAATTAGATATGGGCTTGAGTCCCATCCCTAATGATGTCTTCAACACCATGTCCCTTGTCAGACCTTTCGTCAAAGGATCTGCAAGATTTTTTTCAGTTCTTACAAATACTATAGATATTACTCCATTTAAAATTAAATCATTTACATAGCTATGTCTTAGACCAATATGTATAGATTTTCCATTATATACTTGGCTATATGCTTTGAATAGTGTGGATTGACTATCGCAATGTATGGATACTGGTGTCATTGGCTTTGGCCAAATTGGTATCTCATACAACAAATTTCTTAGCCATTCTGCCTCTTTACTACTTGCAGCTAGGGCAATGAACTCTGCAGCCATGGTGGAGTCGGCAATGCAAATTTGTTTCTTTGATCCTCAAGAAACTGCACCTCCACCAAGGTTGAAGATCCATCCACTTGTGGAAGCATGATCCTCAACATAAGTTACCCAACTGTCATCTGTATATCCTTCCAAAACTGAAGGATATCCACTATAGACTAAACTATAGTTAATTGTTCCTTTCAAATATTTTAATACTCTATTGACAGTCCGCCAATGTTCTTTACTAGGATTGCTAGTATACCGACTTAATCTGCCTACAACATATGCTATACCAGGTCTGGTACAGGTCATGGCATACATCAAGCATCCGATTACCTTTGAAGAATCTAGTTGTGCCACATGGCATCCTTTATGTGGTTGTAAACTAACATTTTGATAAAATGGGGTAGAAACGGATTTGCAATCAAATTGATCAAATTTCTTTAGCACTTTCTCAATATAATGAGATTGGGATAAACCAATATTTACTCCATCTCTAATGATTTTAATTCCTAAAATCACATATGTTTCACCTAAATCTTTCATATCAAAATTTTTTTATAGGAAAGTTTTAGTTTTTTCTACCTCATCTAAATTGGTGCCAAATATTAATATATCATCCACATATAAACAAATCATATCACCATTTCCATTATGAAATTTACTATAAATACACTTGTCAAATTCATTTATTTTGTATCCATTAGAAAGCAAAACTTCATCAAACTTTTGGTGCCATTGTTTGGGTGCTTGTTTTAACCCGTATAAGGATTTAGTCAATTTACACACTTTATGTTCTTGCCCTTTGATAACAAATCCTTCAGGTTGTTTCATATACACCTCTTTATCTAACTCTCCATTTAGGAAAGCAGTTTTAACATCCATTTGATGGATTACAAACTTATAGATAGAAGCTAGTGCCAAAAGCACTCTTATGGATGCAATTCTTGCAACAAGTGCATAAGTATCAAAGTAGTTGATACCTTCTTTTTGTGTAAATCCTTTAGCAACAAGTCTAGCTTTGAATTTATCAATGGTACCATCAATTTTCATTTTCTTCTTAAAGATCTATTTACAACCTATTGGTTTGGATCCAGGTGGGAGGTCTACTAATTTCCAAATTTTATTCCCCATAATTGAGTCTATTTCCTCTTGGATGGCTTCTTTCCAAAAGGAAGAGTCTTGAGATTTTATTGCCTCTTCATATGAGTTTGGGTCACTCTCTAAATTGTTGCAAATTGATCCATAACTGTTAATGGAATCATTTGTACCTTCTACAAGGAACATAAAGAAGTCTAGACCATAATCTTTCTCTTTTCTGACTCTTTTACTTCTTATGGGTTATGAACATGTCAAAGTATCATTATTAGATACATTATTTTCTAGACTTTGTACACTAGAACATACAGTTTCCTTGGGATGTGGAATTGAGTTAAATCTATTTTCTTGAAAAATTGCATCTCTTGACTCAATCATTGTGTTAATAGGATATGAGTCGTTAGTTTCAACAACCATAAATCTGTAGGCCTTGCTATTTTCAGCATAGCCCATAAATACACTTTCAATTCCTCTTTCTCCCAATTTCTTTCTTTTTGGTTCAGGAACCTTAACAATTGCTCTACAGCCCCAAACTTTTATATAGTTAAGATTGGGTTTTCTGTTCTTCTAGAGTTCATATGGAGTTATCTTGTTCCTTTTATTGAGAACTCTATTTAGCAAATAACATGCAGTTAGCATGGCTTCTCCCCAATAACCTTTAGATAAACCAGAATAGGATAACATGGCATTCACCATTTCTTCTAATACCATACTTTTCCTTTATGAAATTCCATTTTGTTGTGGGGAATATGGTGCAATTGTTTGATGCACAACACCAGTGGACTCAAAATACTCAGGATGATAGAACTCTCTTCCCCATCACTTCTAAATCACTTAATAAAAGTTTCATGTTGAAGTTCTACTTGTGCTTTAAATATTTTAAATTTGTCTAAAACTTCATTCTTAGAGTGCATCAAATAAAAATAACAAAATCTAGAGTAATCATCAAGAAAAGTGACAAAATACTTTTTACCACCAATTGTAGGCCAACCACGTAAATCGCATACATCAGAGTGAATTAAATCTAATACCTTAGAACTTCTTAAAACACTTTTAAACGGTTGTCTTGTGATTTTAGTTAGCATGCAAGTAGTACATGAATTTGAATTTTTATCAAAAGTCAGAATTAAATTTGATTTCATCATATCATTCAATTTTCTAAAGTTAATATGTCCTAGTCGCATATGCCTTAAATCACAAGACTCAACAATATAAGCATAAATCATATGATTATTATAGTTACTAACAACATTACATTTGAACATATTCTCACAAAGGTAACCCTTCCCTACAAACATACCACCTTTAGAGAGAATAAATTTATCTCCCTCAAATACACATTTGATACCAAACTTTTTAAGTAAAGGTACTAAAATCAAGTTCTTCCTTATATCAGGAACATAAAATACATCTTTAAGAGTAAGTACTTTTCCAGAAGTGAATTCAATCTCCATTGTTCCTTTTCCTTTGACTTGGACAGTTGAGGCATTTCCCATGTACAAAAAAATTCCATCTTCTTCATCAATGGTCTTAAATAGTTCTTTATTTTTGCACACATGGTGGGTAGCACCAGAGTCTATCCACCAAGATTCAACATCTTCAATTATGTTGAGTTCAAAAATGACAGCAACAAGATTATCTTTTGTTGCACTTGAATTCTTCTCTTTGTTCTTCCTTTTCAAGAACCTGCACTCATTTTTAAAGTGTCCTGGTTTTCCACAATGATAACAACTTCCTTTTCTTTTCTTTTGTTGTTCATCATTACCATTGTGTTTTTCATGAGATTTATCAAAATCTCGATTTCTTTTCTTAAAAGATTTGCTTGAATTTCCTTTCTCCATTACATGGAACTTTTCATGAGAAAATTGGTTTTTAGTATCCTCTTGTTTACGATCCTCTTCTTCTAAACGAAGGTGATTACCCAATTGCTCAAGTGATATGTCCTCTTTCTTCTTATGTTTCATAGATTTTTTTAAATCTTTCCATGAAGATGGAAGTTTGTCTATTATGGAGGATACAATAATGGTTTCATCCATGTGCATCCAATGTTGTTTGTAGTTATTAAGAATACGTTCAATCTCATGCATTTGTTCCATTACTGATTTATTATCAACCATTTTATAATTATTAAATTAAGAAACAAGAAACTTCTTACTTGTAGTGTCTTCTTGCATGCATCTTGACTCTAATTTCTGCCATAGTTCCTTTGCAGATACACTACTTTGATATATATCGAACAAGGAGTCAGACATTCCGTTGAGAATGTGGCTCATGCATATATAGTCATCATTGTCCCACTTCTGCCTTTCTCTTGTTTCTGCTAATGTTTTCACTTCCTTCTCCAGCGGCCTTGTGGTGTTCAGAACATACACCACCTTCAAAGTTGTAAGGAGGAATTTCATCTTTTTCTGCCAACGGATAAAATTTCCTCCATCGAATTTCTCCAACTTCACAAAATTAGAAGTCATTTCTCTGAGTGATGCAACCATTGATTGAAAATAAAATCGAACCTAAAGAATGTCGGATCTGTGTTGGTGACAATTGCTGCAAGACTTTAATAGTGAAATTGTTGATGAAGATTATATGTAGCAAATTCCAAAGCGTGTTATTACACTAGCCTTTAGGTTCGATTCGCCCCCACCAATCGGATGCAAATGAGATAACCAGCGAATCCCCTTCAGGGTACTTTGGAAAACCTTGATATGATTTGCACTATCACACCAAGAATATCTTTCAATAGTATGTTACAAAAGAATGTTATCTATTCTTTTCTCATGCATTAGAAAAGAATAAGTTGACTTAGAATATGAGAATGAGTGAGAAAATTAGATGGCAATATCTCAAATTTCGTGTCCACATTCTGTCCAAAGTGACACTATTTATAGAAAAATAATGTCACTTGAGAAAGAGTTACAATTCTTGGTTCTGCTACTGTTTTGCGAAGGGATACGTCTTTTCAAAGCAGAATTTAAGTTTGAACCTGAGACCTTGTATTGACACACAATAAACACAACCACTAAACCAGGAAAAATTTCATTTCAATTATAACCAATTATAAATATATGTATTATCCAATATTTTGGAAATATCTCACAACAATGAATAATGAAAAGGTATTTGAACAATATGACATAAAGAAAATAGTTTTTAGTCATTTTCAATGATCAATTTCAGGTTGGGAGAAAGAGACGTGGTGGATAAATGTGTAAATTGGTGAATTGTCCGATGAGGAGTTTAGGAAAGCCTTTTGGGGCTATGACAACTCCAAAAGCTCAAGACCAGATAATGTGAACTTTAGTTTTCAGAATTCTTTTTGGAATATGTCATAAGACGATAGAATTCCATACAAATTGATGCCTCATAAGACGGGTCAATAGTTCCTTCATTGTTTTGATAGCAAAGAATAGATGTCCTCAGAGCTTAGTATAATTTTCCCTTATTTCGTTAATAGGATGCATATCTAAAATATTTTCAAATGTGCTGACAAATAGGATAAAATATGAGATAAGTGGAGTATTTGCAGAGTGTTGAACAAGTGACTCCAAACATAAGAGGAAGGTGATTGATTGCTATGCTAAGAAATCAGTAAAATCAAACATGTTTGGAAGTGAGTGACTCCAAACATAAGCAGTTACACATACTAAACAAATTGATTGCTATGCTAAGAAATCAGTAAAATTAAATAAACATGATAAAAGGAGAAGAAAAAGCACACGAGAATTTATACAGATTTCAACACAAATAACTAAGGGCTACATCAAATTCTCAAGCAATATTACTAACCCAAGCTTTTAAAATTGGATAAGCAGATACTATTTACAACCAAAGAGCACTCTCCACACAAAATAATGGGATATCACCTCGCTTTGTGGAAGAGTCTAAAAACCAAGAGATATCACCTCTCTTAAACAAATGTGATTACACCAAATAATGTTATAACAAAAGATAAACATGATATTCTTCTTCTTGTCACAAAGTTGCTGCCTCCACAAGAAAAGAAAAAAACTAGGTCTTCTTCGTTCATTATTTAGGACATTTTTTGGTCCGGAATCACCCCTCCAAATCAATATCTTTGTTCATTTTATCTAAATGAGTGGCTTCTACACATAATTAGTTTTTTTTTCTTCATATTTTTTTGTTTGTAATTTTGTCGTCTAAGTGTGACGCTTGTTCGTCATTTGAGTGCAACACTTTTTGTTTTTCCCGTTTTGCCATAGTGTTCGTTTGGTTACAATTGACATAGTAGTTTTCATCAATTATATATTTCAACCAATCACTTTGGCGTCGTCAATGTTATAGATTCAGAAGTATGAATATTTCACACACTTGAATTTTGTCATATTGATAGATATGTAGTTATTTGATATTGTTTTGTTGTTTTACGCTATTAACATGTCTGTTGTAAGTTTATTCATAAATTCATCATTTTTATTTTATTTTAATGAATTTGTATTGTATTGTATTAATATATTCTACCAATTTGAGTAAACAAATATCATTTTTTGTCAAAAACAAAAGAGATAAAAATGATTATAGCATAATATTAGACGAATATGCTAAAGCACAAACAAAATTACAAGATAAAATACGTAGAACATAAGCTCTTAAAGAAAAATATTCAACGTGAGGAAATGAACAATAAAAAGAAAGGAGAAGAAGAGAATTGACTAGATAAAGATTCAATTGGTGTGTTATAAATTGTGGAAAAAATTCTCCTATTTATAGGAATGCGAGATCAACCCAAAAAGGAAAACAAAATATTACCAATTAGTTCTTATAAAGCTGCACAACCTGTCATCGCAAGTCAGAGACAACTTTTCATGTCATGATCGATTATGAGATAATTGCAATCCATTATTAGCAGTCATAGTTGATTTTAACATAGTCATAATTGATTGTTAGACCAGTTTGAAAACTTGAAGATGGCTTCCGTACCCGTAGTCGATATGGTTAAAGCCATAATCAACTATCACAATTTTAAAGTCTTAGTATAAAAGTGGTTTTAGTTACGAATCATTTAGTTGATATTTTAACAATAACAAAAATAAATAGGATTGTCAAGAAAAATGATCATCTTCTTCTCATAAGTGTGTTAAGCAAAATGATTGTTTGCTTTTGATAAGTATGTCAAGCAAAATGATTGTTTGCCTCTAATAATTGTGACAAACATTGTATAGTCTAACTCTCATAGAAAGTCAACACTCTGAAAATTCAACGCTCTAATAAAAAGACAACACTCTAGATAGCTAATGCTATAATGAAAGTAATTGCTCTGAAATGGCAAGCTCTAAAAAAGTCAACGTTGTAAATATTCAGCACTCTAAAGAAGACAAATTTGTTTATCTTCTAGTGAACATCTTGAATCTATTAATTTTCTGAACGTCTTTGTGAAATCCTCTAATAGTAACATCATGAAGATATATATGAATACATCTGAAAGACTGATTTGCCTTAAATGTTGATTGAAAATCTCCAACGGTAACATTCTCAACGTACACTTATTCTCTCCATTTTAGAAAAACTCGTTCAGTCAATCGAGTGTGTGAGAGAGAGCGAAAAAAGGCTATGTATTAAAAAAAGAATTTTGAAAAAGTTAAGCACACATAAAAAGAAAAGTATGAATGAAAATCCTCTCAATAGAGAGTTATTTAGAATAAATGTAAATCGTTCAAAGTGTTTTCATACACTTGAATTGATATAGGACTTGATATGAAACATTCTCTCAATGATAGTTAGAATCTCAGAAACAGACTTTGTGTCAATTCAGACCCAAACTAGAACTGATGTAAATCAACCCGATAGTGGCAACAATTCTCTCACCCATAAGATGTACAACAACACTTATGAACCTCAACAGTAAACATACCAAAATGTTGAAGAAGGATTCTAACTTTAACAACCTGGATAGACTAGAGAAGATTACTCAAAGCCAAAAGAGGTAAAGTAAACAATATTTGTATACTACTATTGAAATAGTGCATTAAGTCATTGATTATACTGTGGCAAAATCTCTCTATAAGTGGAGGATAAGATGTAGCAATAGTCTATTGTGAATGAGTATAAAAATATGTGTTCTCTCTTTCTCTTTGTTTCTCTTAGTTATATTCTCTATGATTCAACATCTATGTCTCTAAACCTGTTTTAATCGTAGGTTGAATGATTTGATAAAGAACAACCTTATTGATTAAGCTTTTGAAGTATCTTTCGTAAATGACAAAACAAAATTCAAACCTCACATTTCTTGTGTTTTTCGACACCTTCATAAAGAACTTGGAGGAGACTTTAACACTCGTAATCAACTATGTTATTATGCCATGTTTTAATGGCTGTTAACAAACAAAAATCTTCATTTTCAAATATTATTTTCAAAAACTTTCTCAAAGGATTTAGTGAAAAGGTTTTTTATTTAACTTTAAGAAAATAATAAATAAATAAATAATTTGTGAGTGTGTGAATAAATTTTAGGAGACCTTTTTACTACTCACAATATAATCCTAAAAACAAACAATACATATAAATAAAATCCTAAAACTCAAGACTTGAAATTTTGATCTTCTTTTTTTGTTTTTCACATCCTTGTCATTCTAGAACTTCTTTTGTCAATCATCACAACAAAATAATTCATGTTAAGACATATATTCACATAGAGAACAAACAACGATCATTGCAAGTTGTTAGATCTTAGATGGTATATTATTTACAAATGAAGTGGTAGATGAAACACAAAAGAAGCAATTGTACAATAAATGTGCAAAGTTAATTTCGAATAGCTATATGATTTGGTAGATTATGAGCACTTGAATTTTTTTATGGAGAAAATGAGGTTTGATCACAAATAGCAAAAATGGATAAAGACTTTTCTTAAGTATGCTACCATCTCAGTATTCTTGAATAGGAGCCCAATTAAATAAAGGTGCAAACACGAGAAGGAGGTTGAATTGTGTTTGACTAAGTTGATAACTTTTTCATTATTTGATTAAACTTGTTCAAACTTGATGATTTACTTAGAGTAGAAGCAATAACAAAACTAAGGAATACAGAAATAAAGTGACACAAATAATTTATTATGGTTTACCACAAACTTGACTACATCCAATTCCTTCGATCATAATGATTTAATCCAGATATTCAACAACTTGAAAAGAAAGCACGTGACCATTCAATCCAGTCTTCTCAAAAAATCTAACAACCCCAGACTTTTGAGGAAGACACACACACCTTGACTCTATCAGCCAAGTCTTCTTCATACAATCTAACAATCCTAGATTGTTGAAGACACACTAACATCATTATCGGGTTTGAATATAAAGGATTGAAACTTGAATAGTAGCTTCAAACAAGGTGATTATAATAATGACTATCACACTCTAAGAAAAGCATTTATAAACTATTTCTCATTCGAACAAGTATTTCTCACTTTGAACTCTAAGATGAATTTGGAATTTTGAGTTTGAGTTCTTCTACTCTTTTATTATATTTCGATGATCTTCTTCTTCAACCTTGAGTATCTATTTATAGATAAAATTAGGGCTTCAATTTAGTCCTTGTTTTATTTTGAATTGTGTCTTCCTTCCTAATTTGGTCCACAATGATCTTATTCAAATATAATTTTGAACAATATGCTTTTTGATAACATATTCTTTAGCCAGTTCTTTATTTATAAATTCAATATGAGCATTTCTTCTAGATTTATTATGTTTGTGTTTTGTTCAACTTGATAATGTTCATATTTTGTTCAAATTGAGTTTGTAAATTCTTTAGATTGATAATGTTCGAATATGTTAAGATTGAGTTTGTAAATTCTTCAAATTCATATTGTTCGTATGTTGTTTAGATTGTTTTCTCAAATTCTTCATATGAAACTTCATTCCTATTGTTTGCTTTGATCTGGGCGGAAACATAATGTTGGGCCGGTTCTTGAACTTTCACAAGTAGGGATATGACTAAGTCTTATTCAGTATTTTATCTTTTGTCAAAATTTGAATCATATCTTTCTAAATAATAAATGTATTTCTTATGACTGTTTCTTCTTGTAAACAATTATTGATCATATCTTATTGTAAATAGCTCATATTTTCTTGTAAATAATTCATATCTTCTTGTGATAAATCTTGATCAAATATTTTTGTAAATAATTCATATCTTCTTGTAGATTAATCTTGATCAAATCTTCTTGTAAATAATTCATATCTTCTTATAGATAAATCTTGATCAAACCTTCTTGTAAATAATTTATATCTTTTTGTTGATAAGACGTTGATCATATCTTCTTCAAATCTTGACCATATTTTATTTTCAACTTGGTCAAAGATTTTCTTCAATTATAAATCTAATTCAAAATTTATTTTAGATTGTCTTCAAAAACAAGAATCTTTTTTCATACTTTATGAAGTCAAATATATTGTTCTCATAAAATACTTTTGTTAACATCAAAACTCTAAGTATAAAACCAACTTGACTCCAACACTAACGAATTCATAATATAGAGATGGTCAAACCAAAGGGATCCATTATATTCATTTCTATTATTATCAGCAGTTGAAGGTTTCAATGTTATAATGTACAAGCCGGTGGAAATTGAAAGATTTTATTGAGTTAACTTTGAAGTAAGTATGGAGCAAATATTTCATCTGCAATATGCATATGACATTCAAATTATTGGAGAAAAAATTTGGGAAAATGTGTGATCTATTCAGGCAGTGCTTAAGTTGTTTAATCAGTTGTTTGGATTGAAAGTAAACTTTCACAAAAGTATACTTGTGAGGATTAATTTAGATCAAGATTGGATGGATATTGTGTTAGTGCAAAAGTGGTTTTAGCTATAATCCTCTGGTTAATATTTTGATGATAACTAAACAAACAAATAAGAACATTTATCCCCTAATTGTATTTATTATGTGTGCAAATTAAGTTAGAAGACAAAAATTTATATTAATGGCTATTTATTTTAAGTTAGTATAAATTATGAGTTAGAGGTAATAATCTAAGTTTTTTTAACACAATATATTATCACCTAATAAATAAGTGATTATGTCTACTAATAGAGTATATCTTAATATAGCAATAAGAAGCATTGCAACAAGCATCTGATAAAGTTATTGTCCGAGTCAAAGCGTTAAAGACAAGCAAATATATGTGAATGATTGATCCTCTGATCACAAAGGAAAATAATTCTACAATAGTCAAGACCAACGTTAATCATGTGACTCAAATATCAAAAGAAAAAGCTCAAAATAAAGCCTCTAATATAGTCAATGTTTTAGTACAAGTTAAACCCTCAAATGAACAAAGAAAGATAATTAACTAATCTAGTGGACCATGACTCTAGAACATCTGATAAAGTTGTGATTGACTATATCAAAAGTATTATCAGTGTGTCTTTGATCAATCTGATTACAAGCTTACTCGGATGATTTTGCGTCTAATAATTATGGTAAATCAGTTGACCTTCTAGTCAACGGTTCAAGTCAACGCTCAAATAAAAAGTCAATATTCCAACATCCTCTTCTTATTAAAGATGGACTTATCCTCTCACTGAAGAAGTGCATGACATCCTCTGATGGTGACATCCTATGAAATCTATCTTCTTAATTCAAGATACGTTGAATTAATTAAGAAGATATATATGGACTTACTCAAATGATTTTGCTTCTAATAATTATGGTAAATCAATTGACCTTCTGGTCAACGGTTCAAGTCAATGCTCTAACAACAGGTCAACATTCCAACATCATCTTCTTGTTAAATATGGACTTATCCTCTGACTAAAAAAGTGTGTGACATCCTCTAATAGTAACATCCTATTAAATCTATCTTTTTAATTCAAGATACGTTGAATTAATTAAGAAGATATATATGGATATGCCTTAAAGGCTTATTTTTCTTAAAGGCTTATTTGCCTTAAATGCTTATTCAAGTTCTCCATCGGTAACATTTTCAACGAATATATTTCTCATTATTTAAGTAGTAATTGATTAGTATGAAAAAGTAATTAAGAGAATGAAAAACATAATGTGTTAAGAAGAATTTCTTTAAATACTTATAACACATCAAAATAAAAGAATGGATGAAAAATCTTCTCAACATGGAGTTACTAGAATTGATATAAGATTTGAAATGTAATGTCCTCTCAATAAGAGTTAGAATCCTATAAACAGATTGTGCCAATTTTGACACAAACTAGAACTTATGTAAATCAACTCGATAGTGACAACAATTCTTTCATTCATTAAAGGTACCTAAAAAGGTATTCGAAAAAGTGGTGTATCATTTTTGCATATCCAGAAAATTAAAATATTTATTTTATAAAACCTTGTGCATGCCCTTTTCTCTTTGATGTTGATACGTTATACACACGTTTATGCCCTCCAGTGAGTCAACAGTCAACAATTGGTTCGGTCAATCCTTCCTAAACTTCGCACGTCAGTTTTTCCAGTATGGTCAAAACCTAGAGATTTTCATGTGGCAATTTAGGTGAATCCAGTCTATTGGATTACATTTTTTCTCCCAACTAGTTGCCAAATTTCTCTATGAATAGAGGACTCTGCTCAGTTGAAAAATCACACCAAAAGATCATTCTCCAAGTTAAGCAAATGCAAGTACAACTAACAGGCTATAAAGGACATTGTTGTTGTACCTTCAAACATGCATGCACACATGACTTAAAGCTAGTAATCATTTCAAACAACTGACAGGATCACAAGTACAAGTCAGCTTATCTCAAACCAATTCGAAGAACGTTCTTGGATCTCAAGAACATTCCAGGTTTCAGCATGAACAATCCTGCTTTTTAGTTGATCTTATCCATTCACTTACTCATGATAGTTGGCCTACTTCAAATGGTTAAATGAGTTGTCATAAGTTATCATTGAAGCCTATAAATAAAGCTTCACGATGAAGAACAAATCAGAACTCAAAGTGTCAAGCAAAACATCACTCATTCAATCATACTCCAGCTTCTCAAATCATTCTAAGTTCCAGCTCCATTTCTTAGTGTGATATTAGAATCAGTGATTACTGAGTTCTAATATATAGAATTTATTTCTCAAACGAGAGTTGAGCAATATCCAGATTCTAACATTCTTAAAATCATTACTTTGTAACTCAAGGTTATACTTGTTAACATAGTTTGAGTAGTTGAAATCCTTTTATGATTAAAAGGTAGTTTGTAAAATCCTTTTTGAAATAGTGTAAGGTAACTTGTGGAAATCCTTTTTAGGTAAAAAGGTAGAACCTTGTAATAGATCAAGACTAATATGTGGAAACTGTGTGAAAAACAAGAATGATCTAGCTTTGAAGCACTTAGTGGAAAATCTCACATTTGTGAGGACTAGACGTAACCCGTGTTGGGTGAACCAGGATATATGCTTGTGTGATCTATTTATCCTTATCTCTAGTTATTATTTGTCTTACATTCAATTTTTATATTGATAAATTGATATTGTTGTTTTTCCACTAACCAAGAACGTTCTTCGTTTATAACCAAGATCAATCTTGAGTTAAAACTTTCAGTTTTTAATAGGAATTTTTAAAAAATGGCAATTATAATTGAAACCCCCCTTCCTTATAATTGACATTGTTGCTTCAAAAGGCTTGTATCTTAAAAGATCATGGAAGCTAGGACACACACTTGCCTCTGGTGGAGTTTGCTTATAATAAAAATTATCATGCCAACATAGGCATGACACCTTATGTGGCATTGTATGGGCGTAAGTGTAGGACTCCTCTGTGTTGGTCAGAGGTAGGGAACAAAGGAATTTTAAGGCCTTAGGTTATTCAGGAAACCACTAAGAAAATTAGAGTCATTTGTGACAAGATGAGAATAGCCTAGAGTATGAAAAAGAGTTATGTGAACCATAGGAGAAGACCCTACTGTTGGCATTAGAAGACTATTGAAAGTCAAAAAAGTTAGCCCTCGTTTTATTGGACCCTTCTAGATCTTTCAGAGGATAGGTCCTTCAGCCTACAGACTAGCCTTATCACCTTGTTTGTCTAGTATGGATGATGTTTTTCATGTTTAACAGCTCAACAAATATATCTCAAATCCTCACCTGACATTAAGCCATGAAAACCTTCAATTTATATCCAACCTCACTTACAATCCAATATCAGTTCAAATTATTAACAGTAGTATAAAAGTATTGAGAAACAAAGACTATTTCTTTAGTGAAGGTTGTTTGGGGAGGATCATGATTAGAGGAAGCAACTTGGGAGTCAAAAAAAGATATGATGAGGGAGTATCCTTACCTCTTTCAATAGGTAGATTCTCAAATTTTTGGGGCAAAATTTTATTAACGGGGGATAATGTAATAACCCATTTAATTAAAAAATATTCAAAATAAATATGTTTTAAATATTAACATATTAATTTATAAATAGGAAATTTAATTAAAATAGGAACGGGATAAAAGTTAGTAAGAGAAATGTCCAAGGGAAAAAAAGGAGAATTTACTCACATTTCCCTCATTTTAATCCTTCCCGAGAAAAATTCAGGGATTTTAGCTATTTTTCTCTCATTCTTCCTTTCCTTCTTCGTAGCTAACACTAAAAGGAACAACCAAACCAATATTGTTGATCATCCCTATCAACTCTCCTTTTTTCCCTTCTCTTCCAAATATGCCAAAAGTAAAAGCTCGCTAAAATCCCACAAACCTACCCAGGAGTTTTGCATGTAGTGCAAATTCTAACTACTTCTTAAATTAGTGCAAATTCTAAGAGACAACCCTTAAAAACTTTGAGTTATTTGAGATTTAAATTTATTTAGCATAAGGATTTTTGGCTTAATATCATTAAAAAATATTCATTTACTATTAAACTATTTTCTGGTTTAAATTGGGTTATTGAAAATTTGAGAAGTAGAGGGAAATAGATCTTTTAAGCATATAGGAATCTTGTGAGATCTTCACTTAAAGTTGCATTTAAATTGTCATGCATGCTAATATTTTTTATTGCGATGATTTTCTGGATTACTGATTTAGGAACCTAGGAAAATATGATTGAATGAATTATAGTTAGATGTGCAGTTCCCACAATCAAGGTTATACGCAAGCTTCTGGTGTTTTCTTTCTCTTGTTTACCCTGTTGTTTTTGTTTTGTTCATGCCTATGATGTTTCCTTCTATTTTTTCCTTTGGTGTGTTCCCTTCTATTTTTGCCTCTGGTGTTTTCCTTCTCTTTTGACTCGATTGTTTCTCTTATGTCTTTACCTCGAATTTATTTCATCCAAACTTCCTCTGATCAAAATTTGACTCTGATCATGCATCCTCTGACTATGGGCATGCTTCCTCTGACTCTGATCATGCTTTCTCTGACTCTGATCATGCTACCTTTGACTATGAATTTGATCATGTTACATCTAACTCTAACCCTGATCATGCTTCCTCTAACTTTACCTTTGATCATGCTTCCTCAGATTCAACTTTTGATCATGCTGCCTCTGATCAGAATATGCCTCTAATCCATGCATCCCCTGGTCATATTGCCTCTGATCATAATTTGTTTTTCCTCATGTTACCTCTAATCCATGTATTTTATTATCATACTGCCTCTAATCAACAGTTTGCATCTAATCATGTTACCTATAATCTGAACTTCTTTTTATTAGGACACCTCTGGCCGAGCTTGCCTTTGGTCCAAGCATCTTGATTTAAATGTGGAATTTTAAACTACTGAGTTACAATCTAAATATATATATGAGATGGCTAAATGATGAAAGGTGCATTGCATACGTATCATTAAAAAAGCATTGTATACATCAAGTCAAGACATGCATGGCCCAAATACATAGTGGGACATTTGGGGATTGTTTCAGGCATGAAATAATGGGTAAAGGACTTCTATTTTGGGTCGTGGCCATACCAACTTTACCAAGAGGTCTCCATTATCTTGGTGACCCACATCAAGATGATTGGTAAATTTTTCCATACTCTAAGGAAAATAAAGAGTTCATGCATTTTCCAAAATTTAAGGAAAACTATGATGTATTAATTTATATATGTTATGAAAAATTGAAGTTATATATTTTTAGCAAGAATTACATATCATTCTCATAATTTATGTGCATCTATGTAAAGAATTTTTAAACTACCTCTCCCTTTTTAAGAGCTCACTAAGATTATTATCTCACCCTTATTTTCTTATGTATTATAGCAGAGAAGAAGAAGTAGGCCGAAGTTAGAATCATAGGATAGAACTTAGTAGTTATATCATGTTTAAAAAGTAATATGTAATGTAACTTTGGTACTTCAAATGATGATTGTAAACTATAAATTTATAGTTACAATTTATTTTGTTGATTGTACCTTCTATGGTTTTTAATGACTCGTTATGTTTTGTCAAAATGCATGAATTTATTTCCATATTCTAGACAACTAGTGATGTGTTTTACACCTTCACAACACATCTCAACCCAAAACCTTAAGGCAATGGGTATATGGGTCACTTTTATTAAATATCCCACATTTCTACCATTCCTTGTCAATGTGAGACTAAACACTCACACTTGAATTCCAACAATCTCCCCAATTGTGAGTCACCCACAACACTAGACTTGATGCACACTAGGATCTCCCATTCTCGCTCTCCCACCAAGCCAAACCATGGCTTTTATACCACATGTTGGGAAGTCAGGGGGAGCCCGACAATAGCAATGGGTTAAATATCTAGGATCCTTAAAAGACTATGATACCACGTCTGAACCCAAAACCTTAAGGCATTACGTATATGGGTCACCTCTCTTATAAATCCAACATTTCCACAATCCCTAAGTAATATGGACTAACCACTCACACTTTAATTCCAACAATTTCCCCCTCAAGTGTGAATCACCCATAACACTAGACTTGATCAAGACTAGGATCTCTCATTCCTACTGCTCCACCAAGCTACACCATGGCTCTGTTACTACTTGTTGGGGAGTACTAGGGAGCAGAGCACCAACAATGGGTTAAACTTCAAAAATCCCTAAGATACCTTAACACCACATTTCAACCCAAAACCTTATGGCAATGGGTATATGGCTTACATCTCTTATATATCCAACATTTTATTCATTCCTAGTCAATGTAGGACTAACCACTAACATTTGAATTCTTGCAATCTCTCCCTCAAGTGTTAGTCACCCACAAGACTAGAGTTGATCCTTACTAGGATCTCCCACTCTCGCTCCCCCACTAAGCCGAATCACAACTATTTTGTTAACGAACCCATGGAAGTGCGACAACAACAATGGGCTAAACATCCAGAATCCCGTAGTGACCTTGACACCAAATCTAAATCCAAAACCTAAAGGCATTAGGTATATGGGGAACCTCAATTATATATCCAACATTTCCTTCATTCCTAGTCAATATGAACTAACCACACACATTTGAATTCCACATGGGAGCGCAATAACATTAATGGGTTAAATGTCAAGGATCCCAATAAAACCTTGACACCACATCTCATTCCAAAACCTTATGACAATGGGTATATGGCTCACCTCCCTTACATATCCAATGTGTAACACCTCGATTTTTAACAACGCGGGTGTATTTTTTTTTTCAAACAAATTTAAATTCATAAATCAATGAAATACCTTTGGATAAAATATTAAGTTGTAATGCAAACGAAAAAAGTCATAAGTAATTACATCATAATTACCAACAACCTAAAATAGTTTTTGGGATTAAAATCCAAAGTATTTAAACAGAAAAATACATCAGGGATATGAGACCTATCAGACATAGCTCATACCCCAGGGGTATTCTCGACAATCACCTCTACAAAAAAATTGCACCAAGAATCTCTATCTTCCCCAACAGTCACACAAAAAAAATGGAACATGGACCCACCAAAACAAAAGTCAAACTGAAAGTATAAATTATAGGTACAGTCTTCCGAAAATAAAATAATTACAACCGCAAAAGAAAGAAATATAGTCCCGATACAACCAAACTAATCTGATCATACTACTAAAACTATAATAACCCAGTGATCTCCACACGCCCCACAAGTTCCTCCTGACACAGCATCGGTCAGGTATGTCTAACTATGTTCCCGTCGCCAGGGTACTAATTAGTGTGTGTGTGTGTGTGTGTGTGTGTGTGTGTGTGTGTGAGACCTTTGTCACAATCCCAACTTCAATATAAAAGTTTGTCGCGCAATAATTTGTTATTTGTTTTATATTTGAATAATGTGTTGGACATTTTTATCTAATTTTATGTTTAACGCTATGTAGAAACCATGTGTTATCTAATTTTATGTTAAACACCATGTAGAAATCATGTGTTGTGATGACTCTTAGAAATAAAAATAAAAGTTACAGCATTTATATATTGAGTTGGTATTAGATAAATGAATATTTTATGTTAGTTTGCTTAGTTTATTTAAGAATATTAAATTGTAGTGCTAATTACGTTCAAGCACAACTTTGTGCATTTATTTGTTAGATTTTACGTGTTTTGTGTAATGTGAAGGATTTAACATGTTCAATATTTTGGAAGGTGTTGCGGGGTGCTATAGTACTAACGCGTGATGGTTAATCTTGAACTTAAAATAACACAACTCGCATCTGCGAGTACCTATCCGAACTCGTCTCGATATGGACGCAAAAAATCAACTTTGATTGAATGTGAGTACGGTTTTCTCCGAAATTAAAACTCTTGCAGAATCTTACGGATCAGAATCTCATAATCAACAAAAAAAATTATCTCATAATCAACAAAAAAATTATCGCAAAGAAGTAAGAGTTTATAACAAAGATAATTGCCACAAGTCACAATATCAGCTAGAAAAACAACTACTACTACCTTGGGGGAATCAAATTCTACGAACCTAGAGTGTCTTGATTTCCAATTTGTTGAACATTATAAAAATGTGACTGATATCATTAAACTAAAGGCAAAATCAATTATCACTGAAGATGGTAATTAAATAACAACTAAACATTGTTGCATCTATGAATTGAACTAAAATAAGTAACTTGAAAGTGCAAAACATCATCAAATTGATACAAGTGTAAGAAAATAGTGGTACAGTGAAAAACATGTTTAGGAACTTGACCTTTTTATTTCTGGTAATTTCAATCTCTTAATGGTCCTAAATAAGCAGCAATAAGGATTTTATGAACACTTGTTCCTGGAAAATAATCTATAATTTGAGAAACAATAACCTAAAATTATAATATAAGCAAGCACCTTCCATCTCCTTCTCATAGAAATGATGTATAAATCTGACCAATGTACAAAAAGGTGGAAGCATTCTCCAAAATTTCCGTTCAGGAAGTTTGCGACCAGACCACCTTCCAACGGCAACATTCGCTAATTCATTACCAAAGTTGTTATCTGCTGTAGAATTAGACTGTTCTCTTGATCTTACTTCTGCAGCATTTTCAATCTTAATTCTCAAAATACTTTCTAGGAAGCCCATTAGATCAAATCACTAGCTTATTCATGTCATCTTCGCTTCTTTCCGTTAACATATCCTGCTGCTGTATGTGTTAACTCAAGCTAGGCAACGCAAAATGAGTAATCTCCAAAAATTACATACTGCGCGCACATGCATAACAATTCCATGTTTCCAAAAATTACACATAATGACAATGTGTTTAAATTCTAGTGCAGACGATTCCCCGACTTGCTGATTCTTGTAGGTTTCTTCTTCATTGTTAATCGAAAAGAGGAACTTTGATTGCAGGCCTACTTCTTTGTATGATTTTTAATGAAAAAATTCCTTTGACCTGTTTGTCCAATCTCATTCCAAATTCTGTTTTTAAGTATGCTGTTAGTACGTACTAATAGTGGCAGAGCTTTGTCACTGGAACTTGGAACTCCAGGGTTTACAACACTCACACACACTGCACACCAACTACTTGTTTGTGAGCTCCAACCCTACTATATCCTGGAATTTTCTTCAACCCATGGTGATTCATATGTAATCTTGTCTTTTTGGCATCATTCCACCTACCACATTGAGCATAAATATCTGACAAAACTACATAATGAACTGCATTTCTTGGTTCAAGTTTAAGGAGGTGATGCAGGGCAACCTCTCCTAATGCAACATTGGAATGAATTTTACACGCTCCCAAGAGGGCTCCCCAAACTTGAGCGTCAGGTTCTGTTGGCATTTTTTTAATTAAACTCAAAACTTCGTCAAACAAACCAGCACGGCCCAAAAGATCAACCATGCAGGCATAGTGTTCCATATTAGGTTCAACATGGTGCTTTTCACTCATGGAGGCGAAAACATTCCTTCCTTCTTGAATTAAACCAGCATGTCTACAAGCAGATAATACACTGATGTAGGAAATAGAATCGACATGGACATTAGTCTGTTGCATATGTGAAAAAAGTGTGATGGCAAGTTCACCTTGGCCATGCATTGCATAACCCGAAAGCATTGCATTCCATGAGATACTGTCTTTGTTTTCCATTTCATGAAAACATTTCTCGGAATAACTGAGTTGTCCACATTTAGCATACATATCTATGAGACTGTTTCCGATAAGGGTACTGGATAGAAATCCAGTTCGGACAATGCAGGCGTGAAAAGCCATGGCCTCTCTTAATACTGTCAAATATGACACAGCAGGAAGGACGGTCACAAATGTGACTAAATTCGGCCTGACATTTTCTAATTTCATCCGACGAAAAGTGGAAATTGCTTCATTGGCACATCCATTATGCAGATACCCTGCAATCATTACATTCCAAGATACCTCATCCTTTAAATGCTTGGTTAAGAAAAAAAACTTCTCAACTGAGCAAAGGCTTCCACATTTGGCATACATGTCCATTAGAGCAATTTTTATATGAATGTTAGATTCAAAACCACACTTTTCAATATTCCCATGAAAGCATGTTCCTAGATCTAGATCATCCAGAATGGAGCAAGCTGAAACCAAACCCACCATGGTTCCACTATCAGGTTGAATCCCACTTAATTGTAATCTACGGAACATTTCAAATGCTACATGCGGGTCTCCATATTTGGTAAACCCATTTATCAATGTATTCCACACCACAACGTCTTTATAGTGCATTCCGTTGAATAGTGTCATAGCATAAATAAATAATTCAAATTTCATGTACATTGAGACAAGGGTTGTTACTGCAAAGATATCGGACACCATATCTGCTGTAATAGCGTAGCTGTGCAGAGTCTTACCTAATCTAAGATTTGAAATTTCTGAACAAGCTGAAACAAGAATCGTCACTATCGCTTTACCTGGTTTCAAACCTTCATGGTGCATCTCGGGGAATATAGACAATGCTTCTCTGGGATATCCAGCTTGGACAAGAGCCGATAAAAAAGCAGACCAAGCAACCGAATCTCTTCCTTCGAGACTCAGAAACAATTCTTTAGCCTTCTTCAACTCGCCACATTTTGCATACATGCTCACTACAGGAGTAGCAACAACAATATCTGACATTATCCCCAGCTGCAAAGCACAATCATGAATTTCCTTCCCTTTCTCGAGGTCTCTCATCTCCGAAGCTGCCAAAAGAGCATTCACGATCGCTACCTTATTCATCTTAACATTTTTCTGCTTCATTTTATCAAGTAATTGAAGAACCTCAAAGTAACAACCATGCTGTACATATCCAGCCATCATTGTTGCCCACGACACATCATCCATAACCCGCATCCGGTCAAAAATTCGACGAGCCAAATATACCTCGCCACATTTCGAATACATATCAATCAACGAATTCGAAACCACACCACAAATACCTCTCCTAACAACATAACCATGAATAGACTTACAACAACCAAAATCCTCTAATCTAGAAACAGCCGGAGCCAAGTTCAAGATGCTCACAGTATCAACCTCCACACCCTCCACCTGCATCCTCCAAAACATTTCCATTCCCTCACAAGGATTTAAACTCTGCGACAAACCCGAAATCATCGCATTCCAAGTAGTAACATCTTTCTTCGGCATTTTATCAAATACCTTTCTTGCACTATCTAAATGACCCATTTTACAAAACATGTTAACAAGACTAGTCCCAATAAAAACATCACATTCTAACCCCTTCAAAACTATATCTTTATAAACAGAAACACCCTCATGAAAATCTAAAGCACAAGTACAAGCTTTTAAAACAAAGGTAAATGTGTATTTATCAGGTTCAAGTCCAATTTGTAACATTGTGTGATACAAGTTTATAGCTTTATGGAACTTAAGGAATCTAGAATAAGCTCTAATCAATGAGTTCCAAAGAATAAGAGATGGGTTTGTGACAAGGAAATGGGCATGGATTTGAAGGAGAGGGTTGAAGTGTTTGCATGAACGAATAAGCTGAAGGTAATGATTGTGATGTGATGGCATTGGAAAGGAATTAGCATTTGCAAAGTTGTGAAAGTGAAGTGAATTTGAATATTTCTTTGTAAATGTGATGATGTTTCTCAATCTCATTTTGGAACATAATAAGAAGCATGCGTTAATGAATGTCTGGTTTGTGGATTGTTTTGAAACATTAATGTACTTTTCTAATCAAGATCTTGTTGTTTGAGGACGCTTTGTTCTCGCGAAAATGCAAAACTTACTCAAAAGACTAATTTTGGTCCAAAAAAAAAAACAAGTCCGGATTAAAAAATATTGCTTTTGGACTTTTGGCAAAATTAAACTAGCACAGGTTAGTTCTTAAATCAAGTTATTTTATTGAACCGCCTCTTACGCGTGGAAGTTGAGTTAGATGTTAGGTACGTTCTTTTTTGTTTTATTTATAATGGCTAACGACGACTCGTCATAAAATATGGTAATATATATAAAATATTTGTCACCATAAAATAATAAAAATATCAAAATCATAAAATATTTGTCACCATAAAATAATAAAAATATTAAAATCATAAAATCATAAAATATTTGATTTGCAAGTATGAATATAAACAAAGTTACAAAATTCTTAAAATTACATAAAAGTATTTGCAAGTGTTAAAATCCAATATCCTAAAGTAATCAAATATTTTTTGAAATTAGATTACCTTTAAATTCGATATGCTTTTATTTAGTACTTAATTTTTTTAAATAGTTTGTTATTTTGTAAAATCAAGATCTCTCATTTGTATTTATTTATCGAATTCAAACTATTTTTTTGAATTGATCCAAGTTAAATTGGTCGAGTTGGCTCAACCAATGTAACGCCATACGTAGACATACACACACAAAAAATAACTTAAAAAAATTAAAAATTAAATGATGTACACTTTTTTTGTATACGGTCTTACAAAGTTGTGATCATCTAAGTATTTCTCCAAGAAACAAGGGACAAGTTAATCTCTAATTAATTAAAAAGAAAAAGTTAACAACAAAAATTTAAGAAAGAAAATTGATAGACAAAAAGAAAGGAATACAAACAACTAAAACTAGTCTTCCATTCTCCTTTCAAAACTTAAAGTAGAAGTCCCAAGTCTTCAAAATTGTTCCTCACTCTTCTGATGGACAACGACGACTATAACGACAGCGAGGAAGACGAGGTGGCAAGCGTATGGTGCTCGATCAACTATGTGACAAAGAGGGAGGAAGACAACAAATGACACAATGTGACCACGATTCTGATGGTGAGCATTGTTCAGGTTGACAATTTAAGATTAGATTTAATCTTATTTTATTCATGTGAGTATTACGGTATTCTTAAAAGAATTTTGTTCTTGTGACTCTTAGAACTTTTGTGTCCTTGTGTGATAGATATTTGATTATTATTTTTAGTTGTGGTTCATACATCATGAGTGAAGACACATTTCCGTCATTAGCTTAAGTTGGATAACGTCACAAATAACATTTGTGAAGTTTGGAATAGTAAGATTGTGAGATATGGGGAGAAACATATTTTGACAATGATGGAAGAATTGAGGTGTTATTTGACGAGGAGGAGGATGACATACCATTGGTTCAACAAAATAAAATAGATAAATTAAAGGTAGAGAGTAATTATGAAAACACATGAAGTGAAGTGACTTGCTTAATGTGTGGTGAATCTGGTTATTATGAAAAGATATGCAAAGGACCTCCTACATTAGGTTGTATGAAAAAGAAAAAGAAACAAGTTTTAAGAAAGAAGAAAAAAAATTAATATGAGAGTTTGTCACGTGCAATAATTTGTTGTTTGTTTTATATTTGAATAATGTGTGTTGGACATTTTTATCTAATTTTATGTTTAACACTATGTAGGAACCTTGTGTTATCTAATTTTATGTGAAACACCATGTAGAAATCATGTGTTGTGATGACTTTAGAAAGAAAAAAAAAGTTATCTAGCCTTTTTATATTGAGTTGTTATTAGATAAATGGGCAGCTTATGTCTTTTTGTTTAGTTTATTTAAGAATATTAAGTTGTAGTGTTAATTAAAGTCAAGTACAATTTTGTGCATTTATTTATTAGATTTCACGTGTTTTGTTTAATACGAAGGATTCAACAGGCTCAATGTTTTACAAGGTATTGCGGGGTGTTATAGTACTAATGTGTGATGGTTAATCTTGAACTTAAGTGAACACAACTCGCATTTGCGAGTATCCACTCGAACTCGTCCCGATTTGGTCAGAGAAAATCAATTTTGGTTGAATGTGAGTACGATTTTCCCCAATTTAAAACTTGAGGTTGCGGCGGATTTGAGGTTTTGATATTTAATATCTTTTAAATATTATAAATTATAATCTCCTTTATATAAAAAAGATTATTTTAATATTTTATTTTATTATTGCATGATAATAACTATTTTATTATATTAATCATAATAAACATGACTTCTAAATTTATTATTTTATATATATATGAATGAGTGTAGATGTAGAGCGGGAAATCTGAACTCCATCGATGGCGTAAAACTCAAACTCCAACGTGCGTGGGGATAAGAACTTCAATTTCACATCCGATAAAAATGAGAGCGGATGTGAATTTTTTTCGACTAATTTAGTGTGCGATAAGAGAGACAAACCCTGCATCTGACCCGCCTCGTTGTCATGCCTAATTGCATTATGATGAGCTGAAGTTGAGAGATTGAAAACATCACATATAAGATAAAAATGTGTGGTCCTCTATTGTACCTCACTCATAAAGACAAGAAATATTCTTTATTCTTTGAGTATTTTCTCTTTCATTATTGTTTTAATGGTAACTCATTTTATAAATAGATAGAGACTAAATATAGCATTCAAAATCTCTTTATCCCTGGTCTTATTGGGGTTGCTTCACATACCTCTAAATTTCATTCCATTTTCATTTCTCCATAGCAAAATAAAAAATAAAGTGTTGTATCTCTCACTAAAGCACTAGTGGTTGACAAATCATTAGTTCTATTTGATGATTCAACTTAAGTTATTTGTATGTTACTTCTTTTAAGTTGTAATGGATCTAAATATTTGCTTCTTGTGTATAGTTTTCTTGATATTCTTTATGAGCAATTTGGTCCTTTAAATTTCAAGTGTTGGTAAAATTAATCTATAAATTTTATGAATTGACAAATACACTCCTAAAATTATAAAATGTCTAGCAAAATAGTCCCTCTATAAAATTTACGATTATGATATGACATATTAATTGAATATGTAGTTTCTCCATATCAATGTCATCTCACCAGGGACTAATTTGCCTAAAATTTTTTGTCATCCCATAGACAAATTTGCTAATAAATGTAATTGTACATAAACTAGTTACAGATAAAATAATATTTTAAAGACCTAAATTTTATAGATAAAACAGTTCGTATCGCAATGACATTGATGTGAAATTAACATGAATGAGTCATATATTTAATTAAACATGTCACATCATAGTTAAAAATTTAGAGAGAGATTATTTTAGTTGATATTTTACAATATCAATAATATATTTGTCGATTGGCTGAATTTAGGAACAAATATAACGACTTTATAATTTGAGGACCAATTTTTCTATCCACTCATTTGTAATCAAATTATATTGATTTATGTTTTTATATATGAAATTAAAATAGTTATTGTACAATAAATGCAATAAAATAGATATACTAAACGCAATAAAATTACGAATATATAAATAATCTACTAATAAGATAAATAAATTTTTAGTCATTATAACATTGTTATTTTTTACTTTTAGTTCCTATAATTTTTTTTTCCAATTTCTAATACATATAAAAATCATCATTTGCAAGTTTAGTCTATGTTATGAAGTTATTGTGGTTTGATGAATAGAATGCCACATGTCAAAATTACATAGACTATTTTAATTGAGTTGTCAGTTGATTGCACGTTGACTCATATATTTTATTAGTTTTTTTTTATCATTTTAAATTTAAAAAATACAAAATAAAAACCCTAAATTCACTTTTTTTTTATCTTCAATTGGTTGTATTTAGTTGTCAACTCAATTAAAATAGCCCACATGACAATGACATGTAGCATTTAGTTAGTCAAACTATGTTGACTTCACAACATGGACCAAATTTGCAAATAATGAATAGACTAAAAACCTATTCATCTCTAACATATATAGAAAAGACAACTTGTATTATTCATGTAAATTAGTTTTATACTCATGTCAATTGAAAATGCAACATTTAACTGTTATCTATAAATTATGGTTGCAAATTGAGCTTACAAAGCAATATTGTGAATTTTTATGTCATGTAGATGTGAAACTATTTTATATTGGTGGTTTATTTGATTAAACGTTAAATTATAATGTCATTTATGTTTTCTTTATACATGCATATGAGAATTTATTATTTGAAAAAATGATCTTTAAATACATTTTAAATCTTAAAAAAAAAAAAATTATAGTTGTATGCGATGTATCTCTTATAAATTTTGGACACATATGTAATATTTAAATGTGTTAAAACTATTATGTTAATTAATCAAATTAAAGTGATCTATTTCATATAAAGTTCATGGTTAAGGATATAATTGTCATAAAAAATATTATTTAAATACCATAAATGTTATTTCTATTTTTATGATGGGTTGAAACATAAATAATAAAAGTTTGATAGTCCTTACTCTCGGTGGAGGATATTGACCTAAAACTTTGAGGGCGTCGAATTTTATAATTCTAATTAATAAATTAAAAAATAATATTGTATATTTGTATTTTAAATTTTAAATTTGTAATTAAGCGCACAAAAATTTGCAAACACAACAATAGAAAGAGGAGAAATGAGATTAAGAAATTTTTAAGTTTGGGAGTGATGAAGCTATTGGTGTAGGATTGTTTAATCACCAGAATGATGCTTTTTAAGTGTTGATTTAAAACTTTACAATTTTCATCTTTGTCGGAAATTTTCTGCTTGAAAAATGTATCAATTTTCTTATTTTAAACACCATATCACTCCTAAAAAATACACAAATTAATTACACAACTCTAACTTAGTAACATAAAAAAAAAAAAAAAAAAAAAAAAAAAAAAAAAAAAAAAACATTTGAATCACAAATACATTCAGACAAATAGTTCACATTCATCAAAGTCACATCTCACATTCACAAAGTAAAAGAGTTCATAAATTCATAATCTCACATCCACACTACACTAATTAGAAAAACAATTCACAATTTACAAAGTCACAATTCACACACTAAAGTTCACAATCATAATTTTCACACTAAAATTATTCACAATTCACAAAGTCACAAATACAATTCACACCCTACTACTAGTTCACAAACCTAAACTAAAACAATTCATAATTAACAAATAATAGAAGAGGAAAAGAGTAATAGAGTAATAACCTGAAAAATATATAAGAAGTAGATTGGGATAATCTGAGACTATGAAACGAGACGAAGAAGCGGAGAGAGATGGGCATGTGGCAACCTTGGTTGCAGAGGAAGAAGATCGGAGAATAGAGATGTCGGATGCGAGAAGAAAGAGTCTAAGTGAGAAATCGACGTTGTGTGGAGGACGCATATAAGGGGGTTGAGAGGGGGAGACGAGTGAGAGTCGTGTCGTGTGGAGGTTGGTCGGTGCGCGCGAACGAGAGGGTTGAGAGGGAGAGACGAGAGAGAGTCAATGAGAAAATATAGAGAAGAGAATAACAAAGAAGAGAAGAGAGAGAGAACAAAGAAGAGAAGAGAGAGAACAAAGAAGAGAAGAGAGGGAGAGCAAAGAAGAAAGGGAGAAAAGGGATGTAATGGTGAATAGATTTCTCCACACTTTAAGAGTTTGAGGGATATTTTAGCAACTTATCACTATTATTTTAATAATTTATTATTATTATTATTATTATTATTATTATTATTATTATTATTATTATTATTTATAATAAAAAATAGGGGATATCGTGGGCCCTACGACTCCTTAAAAGTTCTGTCACCGGTTACTCTTCATGAAAGGACACATGCTTACTATAAATAATGGTTATAGTCCACAATTGTACACAATAAGAAAGTCATAATTTTCTTCCTCCATTAGACGAGATAGTAGACCAAACGTAAGAAATTTACAATTCAAAGATCATTACCTTATAACTTAGAACTCTCACTTCATTAAGACTTTTAAAGATTCATCAAGTACGCTTATGCATTCATCATCTTGAATTGACATGAGATTATATAAGTATTTTGCCTTTGGAAACATTTTTTCAACAGTAACTTCTGCAAAACTATAAAGTTAATTAAATTATAATTTTCACAACACTTACTTGATAATATTTTTATTCAAGGATTTTTTTTTTTTTTGTATTTAACTTTTTGGTTCTCAAGAGAAAGAGAGTTTGGCTGAGAGATAAGTAAAATTTGGCTAACAACTGTTCTAGTCATAATTTGAACTCAGGTTTTCCCGAACGATTCGTTCAATTAACTGAAGTTCATTAATCACTTGAGCTCAATTACTTAGTTTAAGCAAGGATATATTAGGTGGGTTGAGTTTTAATAAGAGATTATTAAATCTTGATTATACAACCATATATAAATGATCATGATTGAAAGTGTCACTCCACCACTTAAAACAATTACATGATTTTTTGTTTTAATCTTAACCATTCATGATTTGATTAATCATTAAGATTTATTCTCTCACATTCTTATTGTAAAATCATCTCATTTGATATTTTTCTTTGGTTTAAATATTTTATACGACCATATAAGTTCGTGCATTTCATATTTTTGTCCCTGTAATTTTTTTTTTCTCTTCAATTTAAACTTTATAAGTAGTTTAATTTTAAAATCATCTCTATTATTAGTTGTTGTTAAAAAAAGTTTATGTGGCAAACAAATGAGTGGTGTGACACTTTGATGCAGCAGAAGAATAAATTAAATAATTAAATAAAATAAAATAAAATAAAATAATTAATTGATTAAAAAATGATTTAAATATGTCTTTGGTTCTTGCAATTATAACATTTTTTATTTTGGTCCTCGTAAATATTTTTGTTTGGTTTACATCCCCGTAAATATAGTTTCATTTTAAAATAGTTCTTCCGTCAAATTTCTGTTACAAAAACACTAACACCGTTAATATATTTTTAGTCCCACCAAGTGTTTGTGAGAATGTGTAAGAGTAGTTCTCCTCCTCATTCAATACACCAACAACAATAATTTAAAGTACCTTACAATTGATTCATATTATTAAAAAGTATCAAAAACATCTTGTAATCCTCCAAAGCTTCATAGGAATGCTTATTCCTCTTCAAATATTAGTGGCCTTACTTGCAAAGTGATTTATAGCTTATACAATTTCTTTTTGTGTTCAAATGTGGCATGTATTGTCTCTATAGTGTCACACCTTCCTCTCTGCTCTATTATTTTGGGAGACAATGATATTTTTTAATTTAAGAGATATTTTATTACTATTTTCCTAAATTATTTCTTAACATTTTTTTTTGTCAACAAAATATTTCTCAACATTGAATTAATCAGCAGTGTGATTATTGCACTAGAGAGGTCTATAGGTTGTTAAGTCATAAACACGAATAATTCGAGAAGGCCACTAATATTTGAAGAGGAAGAAGCATTCCTACGGAGCTTTGGAGGATTACAAGATGTTTTTGGTACTTCTTAATAATATGATGCAATTGTAAGGTACTTCAAGTTGTTGTGTTGAATGAGGAGGAGGACTTCTCTTACACATTCTCACAAATACTTGGTGAGACCAAAAATATGTTAACGGTGTTCGTGTTTTTGTAATAAAAATTTGACGGAATGACTATTTTAAAATTATATTATATTTGTAGGGATGTAAACCAAACAAAAAAGCTTACAAGGACCAAAATCAAAAAATGTTATAATTGCAAGGACCAAAGATATATTTAAACCTTAAAAAAGTTATGAAAAAAAAAGAAATGAAGAAAAGTTGAAGGTCTTATGTTTTAGTTCCTCCATCCAAAATCAAAAATAAGTTTGGAGATTAGAGTTCTCTCTTCATTTCTCGATCATCCAACTAAATTGAACTTATAAAATTTAAATAAATAAATAAAAACTTACTAGACGAAAATGAGAAAGACGCAAATTTACAAAGACAAATCAAATATGTAAAAATTTTACTTTTACGCATATTTATCTGTGACTATTTTATGCAAATCAAAGATATGTTTTTTTAAGTCACATGACCACTTATATGTTAAAATCTTAAACATATAATATTTTAAAAAGAAAAAAAAACTTTTTTTACGCAAATAATAAAATATTTCAATTTTTAAGATAATTCTTGAATAATAAATATTGTAATATAAATAGTATTGCCTCGAAAATACAACTTTATTGATAATTGTAAGGATGATCTTGAATTCAAAATCCCTTATTTATCTATATAAAATTGAGCGAGTTTGATCACTAAATTATTTGATTATAAAATATTATTCCATGTTTGTCAAAAGATAAAAGTCAAACTCAAACTTTAAGTTTAGCTTTAAATATAATTTTGATCTTTTATTTTTTCTAAAATATTCATTTTGATCTTTATTTTATTTTTAATTTATTTTTGTTTTTTATCTTTTATAAATAATAAATTTTATCTTTTTTCATCATAACTCTTTCAAACATCTGTTTGATAAGTGTCATGAACTATTGAGGTATAATATTTGATCAATTATATAGTTAAGTATACAAACTCAACAAGAATGAGATGAAAATATATAGAACTTTGATAAATATCTTTAATTTTAAAGAATCTATATATATCTCAAATTATGCAAAAAGAATTTTTTCAAATGGAAATCTATTATTAAGTTACGTTGATATTTTTTAAAAGAATATTATAGTACACAGATTCTCAATTGTTAAAAAGAGATTTTAATGACAAAAATTACTATAACTTTTGTTGAGATTAGAAAAAGATTAAAATACATCAATAAAGAATAAAAATTAACACAAAAAATACAAGATAAATAAAAATTAAATAAAAAATAAAATATCAAAGTTATATTTAAATCTAAACTTTAATTATTTTTTTTTTTTACAAAAACCTGGCACTTAACCTTTGTAAAATTTTGACAAAATAATAAAACTATTGGACAAGAATATCCCCGAAAAGTTCACAATATAACAAACCCTACCACTCCATTAAGTTTCTTCTTTTTCGCCGCCGACACATAATACAGTTGCTGCTGCCCACTGCAAACACACGCACTGACACCAACCGTTTCTACTCTCATGTCAGAATACTTTCCTCTTTTTTTTGTTTTTTATATTTATTTAATTTTTCGCACAAAATCGTATTTAGGGTTCTTCTTCTTCTGTTTTATAATATAATAAATATAAAAAATGAAAAAAAATGTGATGATTTTACAGAGAGTGAAAGTGATGGTGAACTTGATGGAGTGGCAGAAACAGCGATGGAATCATCAGAACGCAGCGAATGTTGAAATGATGTACGTGAAGGTCATGACTGATGAACAACTTGAAACGCTTCGGAAACAAATTGCTGTTTACGCAACTATTTGTGAACAGCTTATTGAAATGCATAAAACCCTCTCTACTCACCAAGATCTCACTGGTAAGTTTGTTAATATTCATTTAATCACACTCCTTATAGTTTTTGTTACTGTTATTTACTCCGTCTGTTCCTTGTCAATTTTCAAGGAATTTTTTGTTACTATTTAAAGTCATTTTAATTATTGTTTTTTATTGTACCAAAATTATTATTATTGTTTTGTAAAAAATGTTCATTATTATTTGTTAGAAAGAGAAATAAGTGGAATGAAATATATCATAGCCCCTATTTTCTCTCCACATTAGTATATAATATCATAATAAACTATCATAGGATATAGTAAATAATTTATTATTTTAACTGAAACAAGATTTTAGTTCCACCGCGAAATTCAAGATTTTAGTGCACCGTGTATAAATTCAGGATTTTAGTCCCATGTTTCACAAGTTTTGGTAATATTTCCCACAATCCAGTTTGAGGCTTATTTTTTATGTCGTGTTATACTTATTATTGATGTAGAATTACATTTGATTGTATGACAATTGCTGATTTGGACCAGATATAGTGAAATTTTGAAGAATAGATTTACATCTGATTAATGAAACTAAAAAAAGAAAAGCTTGTAACCGGATTTCTGATGCAATTCATCACCAATGCTACACCATCTAATGTAATTCCACATCATTAATACACTTCATAAAAAACAAGCTGGGAAGGGCTGTGGAGAAAAAATCCAAAACTTGTGAAACTAGGGAGTAAAATCCTCAATTTACAAATGGAGAGACTAAAATTTTGTTTCCGTTAAAATTGAGGGCAGAAAGTACATTTGAGCTTTTTTGTGTGTGTAAATAATCTTAAAATACATAAGAAATATGGAGGAAGTACTCTCTACCAGAATTCAGTTTCAAATTAGTTTTACACTAGCATCTAATGAAAGTCCATTGTTTTGTCACTTCATCTCAATTTTATAATGAAATTGATTATACAGTGACAAAGTAGTGAGTTTTTATTGAATGTCAAAGTGTAAAACTAATTTATGCTTGGTTGTCCCTTTAACTCTTAACAAAATTTCAAAATAGTCATTTAACGTCTTTGATCACATTGACAATTTCAAGGCTAAATTGACTGAACTAAACAGATTAATGTGGTCAAAGATGATTAATTTCACTAACAGTTCTGAAATTTTTCTGATTTTTTGGTCCAAATTGCTATACACCTAACGATGTCTGGACTAAATTAGTTGTTCTTATTATATTTATTAAAGGGAGTGCTAGTTCGTGACTCTCATTAGGTGGGGGTCTGGGGAGTGTAAATAAAGCAACTTTACTCATGCAAGTAGAGTGCTTGTTTCCAAGATTATAACCTATGATCTCCGGGTCATAAGGAAGCAACCTTATCGTTGCGGCCAAGGTTGCCCTCACTATAAAATATTTATTTAATTAGATTCGATAAGTTATGATCAACAATTAATGAAGACATATAAATTGGTGTTTTGTTTTGTTTTGATTGTCAGGGGCTAGGCTGGGAGGTATGTATTGTGACCAATTGATGGGTTCTGGTGGACACAAAATAAGTTCAAGGCAGCGTTGGACACCGACACCTTTGCAACTTCAAATTCTAGAGCGAATATTTGAAGCTGGAACAGGAACTCCAAGCAAGGAAAAGATAAAGGAGATAACTGCGGATTTAAGCAAGCACGGGCAGATTTCTGAGACCAATGTATATAATTGGTTTCAGAATAGGCGCGCTAGGTCAAAGAGAAAGCAGCAGAGTGCAGTGCCTAGTAGCGTTAATGCTGAATCAGAAGTGGAGAATGAGGTTGATTCCAAAGATAAGAAGACTATACTGGATGAGTTTTTTGCGCCTCAGCCTACTGAAAATTTGAGCTTCCAAGACCCTCAAGTGTGCTCTGATTTGCAGTACTTCAATCCTGAATCGGATGACAGTTTGCGACCTGCTAGAAACTTTGATCATGAGCCTGTTTTTGATGGGATGCTATCAAACTCAAGTATGTTGCTTACTTATATTGTGCCTTCTTCCTTTACATGTTTCAATATTTGTATGTATGATTAGTATTTTAAGAATGTGATTAGATAGAAGTTAGTCCTGGTAAGCTAAATTATACCATTCTCAAAGCTGACTTCAATAAGTAATTGAGTTATTTTGTATAATATTATGTTCTTCTCTGAGAAGCAATGACAGACACGGATACCGAACATGACACTGACACTAATACATTGACACGAATAATTTGAAAAATGAAATAAATTGAATGAAACTACATGTGTGGGTGTTGTATCGGTGTCAGACACTGACATGTGTTGGACATTGGACACGCCTTCAATCTGAAATATTGGTGCTACACAAGTTATTCTTATTATGCTTTTCTCAAACTTAGTGAGTTAATGTGGAGTCTTGTTATTAGTGTTGTGAAATGGTGGTCATGGTGCCGCTGTGGAAGAATTTTTACAATCACCATAGGCAATTTGTGAAGGGATGCCCGCCATTGAGGCGCTATAGGCTGCACTAGCGTGTTTATATGGAGGATTTGTGGCGTTCCACTATTGGTCATCGACAACACTGCTTGTTATCAAACCTTGGCCCAATTTAGATTAGTTTCTAACTTATCAGAACTTCTCAATTAAAATATGTTCATGGTTTTTAACAGGCAAAAAAGTTTTTATAAGCTTTTGAATATCTTATGGAAAAGTAAAAATGAGTTAGCTTATGAAAATATTGAGACATTACAAGAAGCTACTATTTTTAAAAAAAAAATCAGGTATTGCAAGAGTTTTTAGTGTTTCTTTTTTATAATTGTTTCTTGAGAAGTTATGTAAATGAATTCTTGTTCACTAGATTTAATTTATGAGAGATACTTAGGGGTCTTTTTTATTATTTAAGTGATTATATCATAATATCAGCCTGAGTAAGCTCTAAATATTTTTTCCAAGCACCCCTTAACTCAGAACACTTCGGAAGGATGAAGTAAACAAAAGAAACAGTAACTGTAAGAGAAATTCCCTTTGTTCCTACAAACACTCCTTATGTCAACACTTTAAAAGGATGAAAAGTAAACAAAAAACCAGTAATTGTAGGAGAATTTTCTTCCATGTCTTACAATGTAGAATTATTTTTGTTATTAATTTCATACATTTGAGCATTTCCCCCCATGTATTATATCGTTATTTATAGGTCTACTTGCTGTAATTTTCATTAACATAGTTGTGCAAACCACACATTTTCATCCATGTTTAGATGACATGGCATATTCCATTTTGATGAATGTTATTTTATCCTTTTGGTGATTGAATTTAACTAGAACATGGCGTCTGGTAATGTAGCTTGTGTCTGTGAAAATTACTTTCTACTTTTACTTTGTGACAATCAAGACCTTTGTTGCATCGCTTATTAATTTTTGCAGGGAGCAGCGACTATCTTACTGGAAAAATAGAAGCATCTGAGAGCTTCAACTTATACCAGTCTGCAGGCGACTACGGCATGGAAGGTTGACACTCGGTGTTTCTTCTGATGGATGTGATTAGCTGTAAAGAAATCGTAGTGTGGTTTTGAGCTGGTTTTGATTAGAAAAACAAAATGAACCAATTGAAATTGGAAACTTACAAGTTATATATAAATAGTTATATAGTTTTATAGATATATAGTCATGTCTTTTGATGGTACTTGGCACATTTTACTTGAGAATGGAATATAGTTGTGAATTGTGACTTCATTATGTGATGTTGGTTTGTTTTATCTTTTGAGTGCCTTATAGCTTGTTTGTTCTATCTTTTGAAATTTAAATTGATATTCACTAGTAACATAGTAAGTTTAAATTGAACAACAAATTAGTTCAACATGATTTGAAGGGAAACTAAATGATACAAATGTCACACAATACAATATATTGTTATCAAAATTAATAAAATACAATTTTTCTGTATAGAGGAATCGCGGATAGCGGAATGACCAAAGGGGTAATCATACTTGATAACTAAAATCTAAGATCAAAATTTAGATCTAATAGTAATCAAAATGAAATTCTAATAGTAATCCTAATAGTAATCAAGTTCTAATAGTAATTAAAATAAAGTTCTAAGAGTAATCAAGTTCTATTCAATAAGACTCAAACTAAAAAACAATTACAATCATGCAAAATTATCTTCTTCATTTTCACTTGTAATTTCAACCACATCAACATTATCTTGATTAAAACTCTTCTTCCTCCACCTCCTCGTCTTCATTAGCCGTAGTTGCAGCGAATCTTGATTGGTGTCTAGTAAGTGTTGCTAGTTCATTAACCCTAACTGCATGCATGTATAAATACACCGTTTTCATCCAATTATTTTTCAAGCAATCATAACACTCATCAATATTGTTGAGAAGAATAGGATCGATTGAATCCTTGTTATCAAATCGGTCTTTAAGAGCTTGGTTGTACTTCACAAAAAAAACATGTCATGTAATCTTTGGTGTTGAAGTTTGCTTAACTTAGAATGAATCTATATTACAATTTTAAAAGAAAAGTAATTAATTCCAAATTCACTACTATATAAGAAAACTAATTAACATTTACTTACTTCCTCAAATGTACTTCAATTGCGCTCACATCCCGACAAGCTGCATGTGAGACTTAATACTTTGATTTCAACCACTTGCAAATGTGGAACATGGTTTCCATACATGGTCTACCATTCAACTGTAACGAAATAAATAATTGTTCTCACTATTTACATTCAATTATCAAATATGTAATTTTAAATTAACAAAACATTGTACTTTAATTTACCATGGGACACAATAAACCTCATTCTAATTGCAAAAAGTATACATTGAGCAATCTCCTTTATAGCTTCATCATCATAATCAGAATCTTTAGAATTCTTTATAATGCAAGGATAAATTCCATTTGTCACTTTTGGATATTTGTCGGTCACTATAGAAGTGATGGGGGTTAAGGAAATGTCATGTTGTATGCAATGAACAATGAAGTTGACACTCTCATCTATTATCTATAATTGAGTAAATTTCTGAGTATTTACCATCGTTTCTATTGAACGTTGTTGCAATAGACTCCTTCTCCCTATCCATTGTCTCATATATGTAACCAATTGCCGACTTTTTCTCGTTATCAACCAGTCTTAAAACATGCACCAATGACCCCATCATCTTGAGAGAGAATATAACATCATTCTAAAATGATACATTGATAACAATACTATATGCTCTTTTTCCCTTAAGATATTTTGATGCATTCATGTTCACCCGCTCTTCTAATACAAACATCATTCTCAGGTTATTCTTTTGTTTATACAACCTTTGATAAGTGAGGAATGTAGTTGCAAACCTTATGAATCCACTTCTAATCAATTCAACTTTTTTGGTGAACCTTCTCATTATATTAATGGTGATGGTATGATTGTAGATGAACCTAACACGTGTATTCCTTTAATGCTCTGTCACTCAGTATATATTTGCTTAAAATTATCATATTATACTTCAAGAGATAGGTCTTTATTACTAAGTATCGAAAATTTTGTTTTGATTTTTAAAGCATTAAGCATTAGCAATCAAAAATTAGAAATATGTTAGAGATTAGTTTTATTTTTTGTAAACCAAGGTGTCTCGCGCATGCAATTGTTGAGACTAATCACTCAAAACATATATTTTTCCACGCACCGGTGAGATATCGAATCCGCTGCGAAATAGTTAAGGCCCTGATACAAATTTGAAGGGGATGCAGCCTGCTGCATCTTTCTCATATTTCATATATTCTAGTCATTTTTAACTTTGAAACCGATATACCTTTTGCATGCAATATAGCTTCCATGAATTGGAGTTCTTTTATATGGCATGACTACATATTGGGGTTGTGGATGTGATGCAAAGTTATATCGCAACATTTGAATATATTTTATTTCATGAACTTTCTTGATTGCATTATTGCCATGCTATAAAATTTATGCATTGATTATATTCTTGTGTAAAAACGTCTTATAGAATAGCCAAATATTAATTTTATTTACCATGCACTTAGTGGTGGATTTTAAACGAAAATATTGAGGCAATCGAAATTTTTAATTTTTCGTATATAAATAAAAAGTATAATATTATATTGCATATAAGAATTTTAAGTTATAAATTTATAAAAATATATTGGAGAGAAGTAGTAGATCAAATTTTGGTTTACATTTTTAATAATTAAAATTTAGTAGAAATTTAAGTTGGAAAATTTATTTTATTATATAATTAGAGTAGTTGTTTTTGTAATTTTTTTTATAAATTATTTCCTCCAAATTTTTATAATAGACTATGAATTATAATTTAGTCTACAAAAATTTGTGTATTTGGTTCAACTTAAAAATTTTGGACATTCTATTCAAATCTTAAAAATTGAGTCAAATAAATTTTAATTCGTATACACAATCTACATTATGCAATGAAGATTTACGCATATCAATCTACATATATTAACTGAAATATCTTAGAACTTGGGTACATAAAGTACACATAAAATTTTACACAAAGTCTCACCCTGCTTTAGTTCATACACTATATGAAAGATTAATTGTTGTTGACAAAATTATAACTCAAATATCTCTTATAAATAAGATAAAAATAGTAGGATTATTTCAAAAATATCTCATATGCACTCGTGTTTGTTCTAAAATATTGACAATGATGGATGAAATTATGAGGTGTCTGTGTGTTGAATATTGATCCACTTCCTGAAAAGCTTTGCAAGTAATTGGAATAAAATTTGATGCAGTTTTACTACAATGACTAAATAGATTAAAAAAAAATCATTTTCAATTTGATAATTTTTTTTTCTTTTTCCTTTTCTTTTTGACTTTATAATTTTATATGGAAACCTAATTTGTAGGTGGAGATTAAAATATAATTGGTTGTTGAAGATGAAATCTTGATAAATTAGTGGACTCAATTTCTTAATGTTTTTTGAGATTGTCATGTATGACATTATATATCTATTTTAAATGTTACTAAGATAATGTTTTCTACTACTAAGCAAAAATAATCTATAGTGCACTATAGTGAACATGATTTAACTATTATTTTATATGATTCACTAGTAAAACTTTAATGTTAATTTTGAATATATACGATAAACACCTTTTATTTTATTTTGACTCTTATATATATATTATTATGTATTTATATTTGGTTAATTTTATAAGTAAAGTAAAAATAGTAGTATTTTTTAAAAAATATTTAAAAAAATTGGGGTGACTGTGACCACTTATTAGAATGAAGCTCGCACTCTTATTTGTTCTAAAATATTGACAAGGATGGATGAAATTATGAGGTTTCTGTGTATTGAATATTGATCCACTTTCTCAAAAGCTTTGTAAGTAATTGGAATGAATGTATTAAATTTGATGCACTTTTACTGCAATGACTAATTAGATAAAAAAAACTTCATTTTCAATTTAATAAACTTTTTTTTTTTGAGATTGTAATTTTAAATGGAAATCTAATTTGAAGGTGGAGATTAAAATCTAATTTGTTGTTGAAAATGGAATCTTGGCAAATTACTGAATTCAATTTTTTAATGTTTTTTGAGATTGTTATGCATCACACTATATGTATATTTTAAATGTTAGTAAAATAATTTTTCCATTACTAAGCAAAAATACTCTATAGTGTATTATAGTGAACATGATTTAAATATTATTTTATATGATTCACTAGTAAAATTTTTATGTTAATTTTTAATATATACGATGAACACTTTTAATTTATTTTGACTCATATATATATATATATATATATATTAATTATTGTGTATTTAGATTTTGTTAATTTTATAAAATAAAATACTAAATTATTACAAAATTTTTATTGATAACAAAAAATAATGTTTATATCAAATTTGTTAATGTTAAAACTTATATCAACATAAATAAATTGCCACTTAAATGTATAGCAACATAATCAAAACTATAAATATAACTTTTATAAATTATGGCTAAACTATATACCAACAGTGAAATGTTTGTAGGTAAAATCAAATACGGACAAAAGTATGTCACCTACGATTATACCTTTAGCAATAGCAAGAATCCGTGGTTATACCTAGGGGTGGGAATAGGTCAGGCCAGGCCAGACTTTGAAAAGCCTGAGCCTGGCCTACGATTAATTTTTTAGGCCTAAGTCTGACCTACGGTCTATCATAGACTTTTTTTCGGTCTGATCTGACCTTTTTAAAAGTCTGGTCTGGTCTGAAAACCTATTTAAAAGTCTTATTTACATTAAAACATTTAAAATTTCTAATCATACCATATGATGCTGTCTACATACCAATATCAATGTAAATATATATATATATTAAACAAAAAATATTTTTTCTAACAAAATAATTTTTAGAAAATCTGAAACAAATATCATTTAAACCCTAAAAAATAATTTTTGATTTCAAAGAATATATTTTTTTTCCTGAAACAAACGCACATATTATTACCTCTCAAACAAATATGAAACGACTACTGAGTGATTGACTAATTGAATGACTATTGAATATGGAACAACTACCAAATATGAACGACTACCGAATATGGAATGACTACTGAGTGATTGCCTAATTGATAGAATTTAAAATAGGAAATATTATTATTAATATAATAATAAAAAATAACATTAATAAATAATAAAATATATATAGGCCGACCTGTCAGACATAATAGGCTTTAAAAATAGCCCGAGTCTAACCTTTTTATTAAATAGGTCAGGTCAGACCAGACTATAAGTAGGTCATGGTATAGGCCCCTGACAGACGACCTAGCTTATTCTCATCTCTAGTTATACCTATGGTTTTTATACTTTTATCTACATATTTTTATTGTCACTAAATATAAAATTTCTTGTAGTGAATTAAATAAAAAAGTCATGATCAAATCAATTAAATAATAATAATAATATACTTATAATATAAGGTAACAATTTAAAATTGGTTGTTTTAAATGAAACAAATTTTTCATACACGAGTGAGAATATCCATTGTCTAAAATAAATTTGAACTTAATCATAGTGTGGATTTTCTAACAAAAAAAGGTTTATATGTCTATCTGAATTTATGTTTTTTTATTGAGTCTTCTATTTTATTTGATAGCATTCTTCGTATTAATTGAAAATGATTAAATCCTTCTTTTTCTAATTAATTAACTGACTCTATTTACATAAAAAAAATATTCGAACCTTTCATAAAATAAATTCAAACCTAATTAGACACATGAACTGTTTTTGCTTGAGAGAATATCAATATCATTTTTCGTATTTTGATATTTTTTATTGCTCATTGTTGTATGATTTCTCTCTACTATGTATTTTCAAGTATTATATTTATAACAATAATAACTAATATGTTAATTTTTATAAAGGAGACCTCTTTATTTATTATCTTATTATGTGCCTTTGCTCTTAATCACGTATGTCATTTATTAACAAAACTATCCCATTTGGAGTTCTACAAATGATTATCTTTTTTTCAAAATATGTGTTATTCTAATTATATCATCAATAACCAAAAATAAAATATATTAATCATATATTTATAAATATAATTTTAAATCTAATAGTTTTTTTCAATTAAATCATAAAAAAATTAAATTATAAATGTCAATCAAAATCATTCAAAGTCAATCAAAGAATATATTGACCACTAAAAAAATAATAAATTATAAATGTCAATCAAAGTCATTCAAAATTTGATTTATGTTTCATACAAAAATAAAAATGCAATAACAATTATCATTAAATTATCATTTCAATTCCAACTTGTGTCATTCCTTTGTTCATATTTTTTTTTTATGCAAAAGAAAATATGGTAACTCACAAATCACAATTCATTACCAATTATGAGATGCTAAACACAGTAAAAACAAATAAATGCTCTCATGGTTAACATATATTTCTACATAATATTCTAACCTAATGACATCAAGGTAGTAGATAATAGAGAGAATTTTTCATAAGTTTTGTCTTCACACAAAAACCAAAAAAATAATATGGCTCTCATGTTTATGTTTTTGCACAATATATTTTTTAAAGTCATGGTTTTTACTATTTATTATGATATTTTCTTAAATATTGTTTAAACGGTTAATGATTTATAGGTTAATATTTGATGTAAGTTACGAGGTAACCTAGTCATTTACCAGCGTATGTGAGAAAAACAATTATAAAAGAGAAGCAAATATAATTGTTTTCTATTCTAATTTTTTTATTAAAAAATGCGAGTTTATATTATATTGATCATCATATACTCTCTTATATATTTCAAATTTATTAATAGATAAAATAGTGTATATAAAAAAATAGATAAAATTATTCTTAAAATATAATACTCTCATCGTCCTAAAATAAATGTCTTATTTATTATTTTTCTGTGTCTCAACTTATTTATCATTTTATAACGTTAATATAACATTAATTATTTTTTCACTAATATACTTTTATTGATTGTATTTCAACTTATTAAATTTATCAAAAATAAAAATATTTAAGTATTTAAAATTCATTTTATCATTAAAATCAATTAAATTAATCATTTTAAAAAAATATTATATAATAAAATAAAACATATAAAATAAGACCACAAAGTAACTAATTGAACTCTTTCATATATATATATATATATATATAACTAATAGAACTTATTTTATAAACTTTTTAGTAGATGTTTATTTTGTTGGGTTTTATGCGCATAGTGTAAAGTTTTACGGTGGCAACCACACACAATACAGATTAAGGAGTTTTTTATGATAGTGTTACAATAATTGATGAAATAGTAAAATTAATAATTCATATTAATTGTCTAAAATTGATTTTATCTGTTTTGTTTAGATGGTTGCTGGTTCCGCCATATATTTACTAATTTTATTTTTTATCATTACGTAACTTCCGATAATATTTAGAAGCAAAGCAAACACATATAAACCTTATTTTGTTTTGGTGATCGAAATAAAAAACAAAAATCATTATAAAATAGAGGATGGGTAAATGCGTTAAAAAATTCAATTAACCACGAAAAATGCGGAGCTGTTTTTCACAGACCAGCTGATACAACAAAATCTCACATTCCCTCCCTTTTTCGGTTGTCTTCTTTTAACCATCACATTTTTGAATTTTACTGGGTACATAAATAAAAAAATTATGCTTCAATTTATTGAAGTGTAAAGTTTTTTTTTTTAAAGATAAATATTAATGAATTGTGTTAAGTTTCAGGGTTTGAACAAATGTGAGATATATATAATGTTAGGATTTGCTTACAATTATTAAAATGGCTTGGATCTTTTGCTTACATTCTTTTACTACCAAACACCAAAGGGTTATTACACCTTTTGAAATAAACACTTGCTTGGCCCTAAAGTTGATTAAACAATTTTGTTCTTCTTCATTAGTTCTTCCTCTTGACCATGACCCTTGTTTCAAATCACATTCTTTCTATGCATCTCTTATTGATAATTCTACTCACATTAGACACCTTAATCAAATACATAACCAGTTAATTGTCTCAGGATTGCAACATGATAGGTTTGTCATGACCAAATTGGTTACTGAAAGTTCAAATCTTGGACACATTTTTTATGCACGGAAGCTGTTCGACAAATTTCCCATCCCAGATTGTTTTATGTTGAATGCTATTATTAGAAGTTATTCAAGAAATAGTATGTTTAGGGACACTATTGAGATGTATAGATGGATGAGATGGGTTGGAATGTGCCCGGATAGGTTCACTTTTTCTTGTGTAGTTAAAGCTTGTACCGAGCTTTTGGATTTCGGTTTAAGTTGCTTAGTTCATGCACATATTATCGTTTATGGATTTGGGTCGCATTTGTTTGTACAGAATGGTCTTGTGGTGTTGTATGCTAAATGCGGCCGCGTTGGTATGGCAAGAATGGTGTTTGATAAGTTATACGATAGAACAATTGTTTCATGGACTGCTATTATTTCCGGATATGCACAGAATGGGGAAGCTTTGGAAGCATTGAGAATGTTCAATCAAATGAGAAGTACTGATGTGAAACCGGATTGGATTTCTCTGGTAAGTGTTCTTAAGGCTTATACTGATGTAGATGACTTGGAGCAAGGAAGATCTCTTCATGGTTGTGTCATCAAAACGGGTCTTGAAGAAGAGCCTGATTTGGTTATCTCACTTACAGCGTTTTATGCAAAATGTGGACAGGTGACAGTTGCAAAATCTTTCTTTGATCAAATGAAGACACCTAATGTGATGATGTGGAATGCAATGATATCTGGTTATGCAAAGAACGGTCACGCCGAGGAGGCAGTCGATTTATTCCGTGGCATGATTTCAAGAAATGTTAAACCAGATTCAATCACTGTAAGGTCTGCAATTTTAGCTTGTGCACAAGTTGGTTCCCTTAAATTAGCACAATGGATGGATGATTATGTTGCAAAGAGTAAATACAGAGGCGACGTTTTTGTTAATACAACTCTTATTGATATGTATGCAAAATGTGGAAGCGTAGAATCTGCTCGTTCGGTATTCGATTGTGCTTCTCATAAAGATGTCGTTATGTGGAGTGCCATGATTATGGGATATGGATTGCATGGTCAAGGTATGGAAGCCATTCGTCTTTACGATGCAATGAAACAAGCAGGGGTGTGTCCAAATGATGTTACCTTTATTGGACTTCTCGCAGCTTGCAGTCATTCTGGTCTTGTAAAACAAGGGTGGGAACTATTCCATTGCATGAGAGGTTTCGGAATTAAGCCTCGCAACGAACATTATTCTTGTGTGGTTGATCTCTTGGGACGTGCAGGTTATTTGGAACAGGCTTTTGTTTTTATTCTAAAAATGCCGATCGAACCGAGTGTAAGCGTATGGGGAGCACTTCTAAGTGCGTGCAGGATTCATCGTTGCGTAACAATGGGAGAATATGCTGCAGAAAAGCTATTCTCGTTAGATCCATATAATACAGGGCACTATGTTCAGCTATCGAATCTCTATGCTTCATCTCGAATGTGGGATCGCGTTGCATATGTTCGGGTTCTGATGAAGGAGAAAGGATTGACTAAGTACCTTGGTTATAGCGTTATTGAAATCAATGGGAAGCTAAATACATTTTATGTAGGAGACATGTCACATCCGCGAGCTCATGAAATTTTCGATGAGCTTCAGAGACTAGAAAGACGATTAAAAGATGTCGGCTTTATTCCACATACAGAATCTGTTTTGCATGATCTGAATTATGAAGAGAAGGAGGAGAATCTTTGTCTTCATAGCGAGAGAATTGCGGTTGCTTACGGGCTTATTAGTACTGCTCCTGGAACTACTCTTAGAATAACGAAGAATCTTCGAGCTTGTGTAAACTGTCATTCAGCAATAAAGCTTATATCAAAGCTTGTTGAAAGGGAGATTATTGTAAGGGATGCAAATCGGTTTCACCATTTTAAGGATGGTTTGTGTTCTTGTGGAGACTATTGGTGAGATGAATGGCTCATACTCAAACCAAAGGTTAAGGATGGTTTGTGTAAATGTGGAGAAGTTGTTGAAAAATAACTTACTCTAAATGATTTTATTGAAAATTCAGTTTTTCATGGGGACCAATGACATTGTTAATGCATGTAAGTGTAACCAATCCATTCTAGCGGGGCAATATTTTGTTGTTGAACCATGAATATTCATTAGTCGCTATCAGTGTAAATTCGTTTTATCCTCATAGTGCAGTGCAATGAGAATCAAATATTAGACATATACTTTTACAATTAGGTTACAAAGTGGTTTTATGTAGTAATATAATATATTTCCATTGGTTATCAACCTAAAACTAATTATACATTACTCTTAGATGTTCTGAAATTTTAATTTGTTAGTTATTTTTGAATTTTAGAAACTTTTTATTTTTGGAATGCTTAAAAAAAAAAAAAGAAGAAGAAGGCTGATTGATATAGTGTGCAAAGCATTATGTGAGTCAGGCAAGATTCTAGTATCATGGTGGTGTCTCCAAAATGTAAAATAATATGAGCATACTCTCCCAGATATACAAATAATACATATCTATATATGTTTCTGTTATGGTACTCATGTGTGTGAGAGAAAGTGAGCATATGTATTATGGTCTAAAATAAATAATTTTCTGACTAACTATTTCAGGTGTGGGGAAGAGTTGTCTACTTTTGCAATTTTCTAATGGTTCCTTCGCAACCAGTTTTGTCACCACCAGAATTGGCAGAATTGATTGTAAGGTGAGAACCATTGATCATGTTGGCAAGCACATTAAGTTACAAATCTGGGATACAACTAATTAGGAGCTAATCAGTTTTGTTTGAACATTCCAATTTTTTTTCCTTGGGGGATAGTGAGAGAGAGTTTCATCCAATGATGTGTTGCCACTTAGCACATCATTAGAAATGGTAGACTTCCTTGGCAGTTGTTGCGCGGCAATTCATGAAAGTATCATTAGTAAAAAGTTAATTGATGTGTTGTACCCGTAGGTGCTAGAGCGATGTTTAAAAGCATCTAAGTCTCTAATGATGTTCGGCGGCATTCTTCAAAAATATAAGTTAACCACCTTCCTCGTCTTTACAATTGAGACGACGACTTGATTGGTATTGGTTCGAAGAGTTATATGTTTAGGGACACATTCATTTCCCCTCATTTTAATTAAATTGACATTGTTTGAGTCATTGTCTCAGCTTTGAAGACTAGGAAGATCGTTAACTTCTAAAGAATATCGCTAATCATCGTTAAAATTTCGAAAGACTTTTAAGCATTGGTCCACATCGTAGCATCCACCACCTTTGTAACTTAAAAGGGACAAGGTTTAAATCTTTATTGTGGAATGTATGGCCTAGTGTCCTCCTTCCAGGTAAATATATAATAATATAAATAACAATATTCTCCTTTCCCTATTAAAAAAGAGTTATGCTATTTTGTACGAAGGTTAAACTTCATGAATCAATACGTGTTTTCTCTTCATTGGTCAGTTTGGTATTTAACAGAAAACATGAGACTGATGGCCTAGAAGTTGACCAATCATAAACCTTCGTGAGACAAGGGTTCGAGTAAGTAAATAGTTTGGAATATCCTTCAGTTTTGAAGATTTATTTGAATTACACTGAATTGTGTGTATCATATTTGCTAATTCTAAACTGAATGTAGACTTGTTTTACGCTAGATGACAATCCTTATATTATCTCTAAGATGGATCCAACTCTTCGGAAACAGATTCAGGAGTGTAATTTGCAGATTGTGAATGTCACAACTCTTGCTAACTTTTTCCATGTTTTAAGGAGACAGGTCGGTGCAATTAATTAGTTTAATGTTGGTTTTTAAAAATAATGTTCCATATTTTTTTCTTATCCTTCTGCTTTTGTTCTTGCAGACACATAGAGAATTCCATAAACCTCTCATTGTAATGTCCCCTAAGAACCTGCTTCGTAGCAATGCTTGCAGATCAAATCTATCAGAGTTTGACGATGTCCAAGGACACCCTGGTTTTGACAAACAGGGAACCAGATTTAAGCTCCTCATAAAAGACCATAACGACCACTCCAATGTCAAGGAGGGTATTAGACGTTTAGTACTCTGCTCTGGAAAGGTGCGTGGTTGTCACATATTAGAACCAACTTCTTCATATTAACTAGTTTTTTGTGCTATTTCATCTTGTGGATTTTATAACAATGTTTTTGAACTATATATCTGGTCCCTCAATTTAATGTACTAGGGTTTTAATATTTTTTTAAGAATGCTGTTGCTGACTATAAAAACCAACTCTTTCCTGCAGGTTTACTATGAACTTGATGAGCATCGATCTAAGGTTGATGCATCGGATGTTGCAATATGTAGGGTGGAACAGCTTTGTCCTTTCCCTTACGACCTTGTCCAACAAGAGGTTAAACGATATCCAAGTATGTATTTTTCGTTTTAGAACACATCAAAGTATTTATTTTTACAGGTTGTCAAAGTATATATATACAAGATGTCCAATGATACATTGTCTTTCTGTTAGGAAATAAAGATTTAAAAATTTCTCATTTTCATGTTGCATCTCTGACCTTTTCATAATAATAAAAAATAGTAGTTCTGCTAATAGAGAGATAATTCTTCACTTTTCCTAAAATTGGTCATCATAATATTTTTGGCAAATCTGTTTTTTGTTCCTTTTTCCTAAAATGTTTGAGAGAAGCGGACACAAAAGGACCAACAGTGTAAACTAGTTTTACAAAGATGTCCAATAAGAATTAAATATTTTGAAGTTATATTTAAAATGAGGTAACAAAATAGGCTTATGTGACTTTGACGAGTTCTCTCGATGTCGGTGACAACCAATTTTACACTGACATTTAATTCCCCGTTAAACTCAATGTTTTAACTTTTGAGCATTAAAGATGGTAACATTATATTTTCATATTTTTTATTTTTTCGCTATATGTCTTATATTTTTTTTTCTTTTTCTGTTTTGTTTCTTATAGATGCAGAGGTTGTTTGGTGTCAAGAAGAACCAATGAACATGGGTGGATACACTTACATCTTACCGCGACTTGTCTCTTCCATGAAAGCTGTAGGTAGAGGTGGTTTTGACGACGTCAAATATGTCGGTCGTGCTCCATCTGCAGCCACAGCCACTGGTTTCCTCAAGGTTCACCAGAAGGAGCAAGCCGAGATTGCCGAGAATGCCCTTCAATGCGAACCAGTCAACTTCCCATTATGAAAGGTTTTGCATATGAATGCTTTTTGAGGAATATAGTTCACTTGATTTATTTATTTACATAAGGTGGCTTAACTATATTTGCTTTTGAGTTATTTGGTCTTTATGTTTCTCATGCAAAGCTTATAAAGCTCATACATATACTAAATGCTGAGATAGTTTTGTTTCTTTGTTGAAGAGGTAATTGCTATGTAATGTAACACGGAAATGAGTGTTGCGTTTCCAAGTGGAATCGGTACCTTGATGGTTTCACTTCTTTTTTTTTTCCATACACTAGTACAATGTAATTTTGAAATGCTTCAGTGTTTAACTGTTTATTTAATAAATCATTTTTTCTCTAGATTGAATTGTTGTCTACTTTAAATACTGTTTTTATAAGCTTTTTAAATAATTTTTGAGTAATATTGCACGGTCCTTTTAAGTTATTTTATTGTATCATATTAGTCTTTTACGTTTTTTTTATTCCCTTTCTTCACCGTTTTATCTTCATTTCTTGCAAAACAAAACCCTAGAACGTGAATGCAGTTTCTTACTCAGCTAGTTCAGTTACTACATGCCAGAATTTAGTTTATTTATTTAGTTCTTTTTTTATTTGATTAGACATATAATTGTCTAAAAACAGTTTAATTCTGAAATTGTAGTTTAGAGCATTTGGTCCATGAAACTAACAAAAGAGTTTAAAAGGAAATGCATTGCTAGTGTAAGTTAGTTTTACACTATCATCTAACGAAAGTCCATTGTTTTGCCATGTCATCACAATTTTATAATGAAATTGATTATACAGTGACAAAGTAGTGCGTTTTTATCGAATGTCAAAGTGTAAAACTATTTTACGCTTGGTTGTCCCTTTAACTCATAACAAAGTTTCAAAATAGTCATTTAACGTCTTTGATCACATTGACAATTTCAAGGCTAAATTTACCGAACTAAACATATTAATGTGGTCAAAGATGATTAGTTTCACTAACAGTTCTGAAGTTTTTCTGATTTTATGGTCCAAATTGCTATACACCTAACAATGTCTGGACTAAATTGGTTGTTCTTATTATAAAATATTTATTAAAGAGAGTGCTAGTTCGTGAGACTCTCATTAGGTGGGGGTCTGGGGAGTGTAGATAAAGAAACTTTACTCATGCAAGTAGAGTGCTTGTTTCCAAGATTATAACCTATGATCTCCGGGTCACAAGGAAGCAACCTTATCGTTGCGGCCTAAGCTGCCCTCACTATAAAATATTTATTTAATTAGATTCGATAAGTTATGATCAACGATTAATGAAGACATATAAATTGGTGTTTTGTTTTGATTGTTAGGGGCTAGGCTGGGAGGTATGTATTGTGACCAATTGACGGGTTCTGGTGGACACAATAAGTTCAAGGCAGCGTTGGACACTGACACCTTTGCAACTTCAAATTCTAGACTCATAACAAAGTTTCAAAATAGTCATTTAACGTCTTTGATCACATTGACAATTTCAAGGCTAAATTTACCGAACTAAACATATTAATGTGGTCAAAGATGATTAGTTTCACTAACAGTTCTGAAGTTTTTCTGATTTTATGGTCCAAATTGCTATACACCTAACAATGTCTGGACTAAATTGGTTGTTCTTATTATAAAATATTTATTAAAGAGAGTGCTAGTTCGTGAGACTCTCATTAGGTGGGGGTCTGGGGAGTGTAGATAAAGAAACTTTACTCATGCAAGTAGAGTGCTTGTTTCCAAGATTATAACCTATGATCTCCGGGTCACAAGGAAGCAACCTTATCGTTGCGGCCTAAGCTGCCCTCACTATAAAATATTTATTTAATTAGATTCGATAAGTTATGATCAACGATTAATGAAGACATATAAATTGGTGTTTTGTTTTGATTGTTAGGGGCTAGGCTGGGAGGTATGTATTGTGACCAATTGATGGGTTCTGGTGGACACAAAATAAGTTCAAGGCAGCGTTGGACACCGACACCTTTGCAACTTCAAATTCTAGAGCGAATATTTGAAGCTGGAACAGGAACTCCAAGCAAGGAAAAGATAAAGGAGATAACTGCGGATTTAAGCAAGCACGGGCAGATTTCAGAGACCAATGTATATAATTGGTTTCAGAATAGGCGTGCTAGGTCAAAGAGAAAGCAGCAGAATGCAGCGCCTAGTAGCGTTAATGCTGAATCAGAAGTGGAGAATGAGGTTGATTCTAATAATAACAAGATTATACTGGATGAGTTTGTTGTGCCTCAGCCTGCTGAAAATTTAAGCTTCCAAAACCCTCAAGTGTGCTCTGATTTGCAGTACTTCAATCCTGAATCGGATGACAGTTTGCGACTGGCTAGAAACTTTGATCATGAGCCTGTTTTTGATGGGATGCTATCAAACTCAAGTATGTTGCTTACTTATATTGTGCCTTCTTTCTTTACATGTTTCGATGTTTGTAAGTATGATTAGTATTTTAAGAATGTGATTAGATAAAAGTTAGTATACCATTCTAAAAGTTGACTTCAATAAGTAATTGAGTTATTTTGTTTAATATTATGTTCTTCTCTGAGAAGCAATGACACAGACACGGTTACCGAACATGACACTGACACGAAAAATAATTTTGAAAAATGAAAGAAATTGAATGCAACTACATGTGTGGGTGTTGTATAGGTGTCAGACACTGACATGTGTTGGACATTGGACACGCCTTCAATCTGAAATACTGGTGCTACACAAGTTATTCTTATTATGCTTTTCTCAAGCTTAATGAGTTAATGTGGAGTCTTGTTATTAGTGTTGTTAAATGGTGGCCATGGTGCCGCCGTGGAAGAATTTTTACAATCGCCATAGGCAATTTGTGAAGGGGATGCCTGCCATTGAGGCGCTATAGGCTGCACTAGCGTGTTATATGGAGGATTTGTGGCCTTCCACCATTGGTCATCGACAACACTGCTTGTTATGAACCTTGGCCCAATTTAGATTAGTTTCTAACTTATCAGCTTTTGAATATGTTATGGAAAAGTAAAAATGAGTGATCTTTGAAAATATTGAGACATTACAAGAAGTTACTATTATTTTAAAAAAATCAGGTATTGCAAGAGTTTTTAGTGTTTCTTTTTTATAATTGTTTCTTGAGAAGTTATGTAAATGAATTCTTGTTCACTAGGTTTAATTTATGAGAGATACTTAGGGGTCTCTTTTATTATTTAAGTGATTATATCATAATATCAGCCTGAGTAAGCTGTAAATTTTTTTTCCAAGCACCCCTTAACTCAGAACACTTCGGAACGATGAAGAAAACAAAAGAAACAGTAACTGTAAGAGAAATTCCCTTTGTTCCTACGAACACCCCTTAAGTCAACACTTTAAAAGGATGAAAAGTAAACAAAAAAAACAGTAATTGTAGGAGAATTTTCATCCATGTCTTACAATGGAGAAGTGTTTTTATTATTAATTTCATACATTTGAGCATTTTTTCCCATGTATTATATCATTATTTATAGGTCTTCTTGCTGTAATTTTCATTAACATAGTTGTGCAAACCACACATTTTCATCCATGTTTAGATGACATGGCATATTCCATTTTGATGAATGTTATTTTATCCTTTTGGTGATTGAATTTAACTAGAACATGGAGTCTGGTAATGTAGCTTGTGTCTGTGAAAATTACTTTCTACTTTTACTTGGTGACAATCAAGACCTTTGTTGCATCGCTTATTAATTTTTGCAGGGAGCAGCGACTATCTTACTGGAAAAATAGAAACATCTGAGAGCTTCAACTTATACCAGTCTGCAGGCGACTACGGCATGGAAGGTTGACACTCGGTGTTACTTCTGGCGAATGTGATTAGCTGTAAAGAACTGGTAGTGTGGTTTTGAGCTGGTTTTGATTAGAAAAACAAAATGAACCATCTGAAATTGGAAACTTACAAGTTATATATAAATAGTTATATAGTTTTTTATATATATAGTCATGTCTTTTGATGGTACTTGGCACATTTTACTTCAGAGTGGAATATAGTTGTGAATTGTGACTTCATTATGTGATGTTGGTTTGTTTTATCTTTTGAGTGCCTTATAGCTTGTTTGTTCTATCTTTTGAAATTTAAATTGATATTCACTAGTAACATAGTAAGTTTAAATTGAACAACAAACTAGTTCAACATGATTTGAAGGGAAACTAAATCATACAAATGTCACACAATACAATATTTTGTTATCAAAATTTATAAAATACAGTTTTTATGTATAGCGGGATGACCAAAGAGGTAATCATACTTCATAACCAAAATCTAAGATCAAAATCTAGATCTAATAGTAATCAAAATGAAATTCTAATAGTAATCGTAATAGTAAACAAGTTCTAATAGTAATTAAAATAAAGTTCTAAAAGTAATCAAGTTCTACTTGATAAGACTCAAACTAAAAAACAATCACAATCGTGCAAAATTATCTTCTTCATTTTTGCTTGTAGTTTCAACCACATCAATATTATCTTGATTCAAACTCTTTTTCCTCCACCTCCTCGTCTCCATTAACCGTGGTTGTAGCGAATCTTGATTGGTGCCTAGTAAGTCTTGTTAGTTCATTAAACCCAACTGCATTTATGTATAAATACACCGTTTTCATCCAATTCTTTTTCAAGCAATCATAACACTCATCAATATTGTTGAGGAGAATATGATCTGTTGAATCCGTGTTATCAAATCGGTCTTTAAGAGCTTGGTTGTACTTCACACAAAAAAACAAGTCATGTAGTCTTTGGTGTTCATGTTTGCTTCTCTTCTTAGAATGAATCTATATTACAATTTTAAAAGGAAATAATTAATTCCAAATTCACTACTATATAAGAAAACCAATTTGCATTTACTTACTTCCTCAAATGTACTCCAATTGCGCTCACATCCTAACGAGCTTCGTGTGAGACTTAATATTTTGATTGCAACCACTTGCTAATGTGGAACATGGTTTCCAAACATGGTCCACCATTCAACTCTAACGAAATAAATAATTATTCCCACTATTTACATACAATTATCAAATATGTAATTTTAAATTAACAAAACATTGTACTTAATTTACTATGGGAGACAATATACCTCATTCTAATTGCAAAAAGTATACATTGAGCAATCTCCTTTATAGCTTCATTATAATCAGAATCTTTAGAATTCTTTATAATGCAAACATAAATTCCATTTGTCACTTTTGGATCTTTGCTGGTCACTATAGAAGTGACGAGGTTAAGGAAATGTCGTGTTGTATGTAATGAACCATGACGTTGACACTCTTATCTATTATCTATAGTTGTTTAAATTTCAGAGTATTTACCCTCATTTACAGTGAACGTTGTTGCAATAGACTCTTTCTCCCTATCCATTGCCTCATATATGTAACTAATTGCCAACTTTTTCTCGTTATCAACCGGTCTTAAAACATGCACCAATGACCTCATCGCCTTGAGAGAGAACATAACATCATTCCAAAATGATACATTAATAACAATACTATATGCCCTTTTTCCCTTAAGATCTTTTGATGCATTCGTGTTCACCCGCTCTTCTAATACAAACATCCTTCTCATGCTATTCTTTTGTTTATACAACCTTTGATGAGTGAGGAGTAGTTGCAAACCTTGCGACTTCACTTCTAACCATTTCAACTTTTTTGGTGAACCTTCTTATTATGTTAAGGGATGGTATGGTTGTAGATGAACCTAACACATGTGTCCCTCTAATGCTTTGTCACTCTGTATATATTTGGTCAAAATTATTATATTATACGTCAAGAGATAGGTCTTTATTACTAAGGACTGAAAATAATTTTACTTTGATTTTGAAAGCATTAAGCATTTGCGATAAAAAATTAGAAATATGTTAGAGATTAGTTTTTTTTTTTGTAAACCAATGTGTCTTGTGCGCAATTGTGGAGACTAATCACTTGAAACATATGTTTTTCCACGCACCGGCGAGAGATCGAACCCACGACGAAATAGTTAAGGCCATGATACAAGTTTGAAGGGGATGCAACCTGCTGCATCTTTCTCATATTTCATACCTTCTAGTCATTTTTAACTTTGAAACCGATATACCTTTTGCATGCAATATAGCTTCCATGAATTGGAGTTCTCTTCCGAGGCACGACTACATATTGGGGTTTTGGATGGGATGCAAAGTGATATTGCAACATGAATATACTTTGTTTCATGGACTTTCTTGATTATATTATTGCTGGAATTGCCCTGCTATAAAATTTATGCTTTGATTCTATTCTTGTGTAAAAGCGTCTTATAGAACAGCTAAATATGAATTTTATTTACCTGCACCCTTATTTGCTCTAAAATATTGACAATGAAGGATGAAATTATGAGGTGTATGTGTGTTGAATATTGATCCACTTCCTCAAAACCTTTGTAAGTAATTGGAATAAATGTATCAAATTTGATGCAGTTTTACTATAATGACTAAATAGATAAACTTTTCCATTTTCAATTTGATAAACTTTTTTTTCTTTGTCTTTTTTACTTTATAATTTTAAATGGAAACTTAATTTGTAGGTGGAGATTAAAATTTAATTTATTGTTGAAGATGGAATTTTGATAATTTAGTTGACTCAATTTATTAATATTTTTTGAAATTGTTATGTATGATATTATATGTATTTTAAATGTTAATATAATATATTTTACTAAAATATTATAGAGTGTACTGCTGCGAACATGATTTAACATTATATGTCTATTTTTTATTGGTCATTGTTGTATGATTTCTCTCTGCTAAGTATGTGGCCTTCTACAAATGATTATCTTCTTTCAAAATATGTGTTATTCTATCATCAATAACCAAAAATAAAATATATCCAATCATATATTAATAAATATCAGTTTAAATCTAATAATTTTTTTCAATCAAAGTCAATTAAATATTTTAAATCTAATTTTTTTTACCATTAAAAAATAATTATAAATGTCAATCAAAGTCATTGAAATTTTGATTTATGTTTCAAACAAAAATAAAAATGTAATAACTCACTAATTATCGCTAAATTTTCAATTCCAACTTGTTTCATTCCTTTGTTCATGTTTTTTTTTATGCAAAAGGAAACACGGTAACTCACAAATCAAAATTCATTACCAATTATGAGTTGCTAAAACACAGTAAAAAATAAATGCTCTCATGGTTAACTTATTTTTTTACATAATATTCTAACTTAATGGAATCAAGGTAGTAGATAATAGAGAGAATTCTTCGTGAGTTTTCTCTTCACACAAAAGCAAAAAAATAATGTGGCTCTCGTGTTTATGATTTTGCACAATATTTTTTTTAAAGTCATGATTTTTATTATTTATTATGATCTTTTCTTAAATATTGTTTAAGCAGTTAATGATTTATAAGCTAATATTTGACGTAAGTCACGAGGTAACTTAGTCATTCACCACCAAAGAACATGAGAAAAACAATTATAAAAGACAAGCAAATATAGTTGTGGTTAACTTCTATTCTATTTTTTTATGAAAACACGCTAGTTTATATTGATGATCATATACTACTTTATAGATTATATTTTTTCTGGTATTATTATTGGTTGAGTTTTTGTTTTTATAGACCATTTATATAATTGTTGGGAAAAACCAGAGATAATTAGCGATAATTATCTCAATAATGCGGAATATTTTTCCCCCACCTGTGCAGATAAATGGCCAAACAGAAAATACAATTACAAGAGCAATAATAATTGTCAAAAATTTAAATATGAGACAAACACAATTTTAACGTTGAAAACTTCCCTCAAATTGAGAGAATAAAAACCACGAGACATAGTCCAGTAAAAACTTCCACTATAATAATTAATGGGTACACCAAGAATCTTCCTAATAACAATAGCGAATATCAATCAACAATAACAACTCTATAACAACCTTATAACATACTCAAATTATATATTAAAATAACAAACTCAGTGGTAGGAATAACATACTAAATTTGTAGATCAAACGGAACAAGTTTGTTACACACCTGTTACCACCATTGGAACCAAACCCTTATTTTTCTTCTTTGGTAACCGTTCTTCTTCTGTTGTCTTTCTGTGTTTTCTTGGGGATTTCTAAATCCCTTTTATTACCTTCAAGTGGGCCAAACCCATTAAAATCTTTTTTTTTAATAAT
>NC_021162.2:19248672-19250151 GCF_000331145.2 Cicer arietinum | reverse complement strand
TCGCACTCTGACTGTCACAGAATAACACAAACTTATCTTGCTTGAGGCCTAACTCATGTAGGAATTTCTTCATCCACAAGAGTTCTTTGGAAGCTTCAGTTGCTGCAATGTACTTAGCTTTAGTAGTGGACAAAGCAACACACTTTTGTAGTCTTGATTGCCAAGACACAGCTCCCCCCGCAAAAGTCATCATATAACCAAAAGTAGATTTTCTAGAATCAAGATCACCTGTCATATATGCACATGTGTAGCCATCCAACGCAGGTTCACCACCTCCATAGCATAAACACATTTTGGAAGTGCCTCTGAGGTATCTGAGAATCCACTTCACTGCTTGTCAATGATCTTTACCAGGATTAGAGAGAAATCGACTAACAACTCCAACTGCATGAGCAATATCTGGCCTTGTGCATACCATAACATATATCAAACTACCAATTGCGGATGCATAAGGAACCTTCTTCATCTCTTCTTTATCTTTCTCACTTGTAGGACATTTATCAGAATTCAATTTAAAATGAGTAGCAAGTGGAGTACTAACAGGTTTGCAATTGCTCATGTTAAACCTCTCTAACACCTTCTCAATATAATTGTGTTGAGACAACCACAATTTATTATTCTTCCTGTCACGAGTAATTCTCATACCCAGAATTTGCTTTGCAGGACCTAAGTCTTTCATTGCAAAAGACTTGTTCAATTCTTTCTTTAAAGATTGAATCTTCTTAGTGTCATGACCAACAATCAACATGTCATCCACATATAATAAGAGAATAATATAATCACCATCAGAGAATTTCTTGATAAACACACAATGGTCAGAAGTAGTTTTACTATACCCATGTTTCTCCATGAAAGAATCAAATTTCTTGTACCATTGTCAAGGTGCTTGCTTGAGCCCATACAAACGTTTCTTTAATTTGCACACAAGATGATCTTTACCTTTGACTTCGAAACCCTCTGGTTGCTCCATATAGATCTCTTCCTCCAAATCACCATGAAGGAATGCAGTTTTCACATCAAGTTGTTCAACTTCTAGGTTCAAACTAGCTATTAACCCAAACACAACTCGAATAGAGGACATCTTCACCACAGGTGAAAAAATTTCATCAAAGTCAATACATTTTCTCTGATTAAAACCTTTCACAACCAATCTTGCTTTGTATCTTGGTTGAGAACTATTCTCTTCTGTCTTTATCTTGTATACCCATTTGTTCTTGAGTGCTTTTCTACCATTAGGCAACTTTACCAAATCAAATGTGTGATTCTCATGCAAGGAATTCATCTCTTCTTGCATGGCCTTTAACCACTTTTCTTTATCAACATTTGTAATAGCTTCTTGATAATACTCTGGCTCTCCACTATCAGTGATCATCACATACTCATGTGGAGGATATCTTTGAGAAGGTTGACGTTCTCTAGTAGATCTTCTCAACTCAAACTCGGCTGATGGCTCAATTGGAACCTGCTCATCATGGTGAG
>NC_021162.2:19221462-19247996 GCF_000331145.2 Cicer arietinum | reverse complement strand
TTTTTCTTCGCAAGTATGTTGAGTCCTTTCTCACTCAAGTGACCGAGGCGCATATGCCATAAATCATAAGATGCATCTTCAATTGCATTCACTTCTTCCTTGCATAACTTCGTAGGCATCCTGTAGAGAGAAGTGAAACTTTGCTCCTTTGCAACTACTAGGGACCCTTTGGTGATTTTACATATACCACCACCACCAAAGTAAGTGTGGTAACCCTCAATATCCAATGCTTTCACCGAAATCAAATTGAGACGAATATTAGGTACATGTCTAACATTATTCAATTGAAGCTTGCAACCAATCCCAGTTTCAACCCAAACATCTCTCATACCGATAATTTTACATACTCCTTCATCTCCCATTTTTACCATGCCAAAATCACCAGCATTGTAAGATGAGAAGAAATCACGCCTAGGAGTAACATGGTATGAGGCACCCGAATCAATAATCCAAGTTGAATCTTGACATGCAAGGTTTATGGAATTATCATCACAAACAATGTAGACATTATTAACAGATGCAACTGCTGTTGTATCTTTATCATTTTTCTTCTCTTTGTCTTCATCTCTTTCCTTTGATTGATCTCTCTTAAGGGAACCTGCAATTTCTTTTTATGTGACCCGCTTTGCCACAATGATAGCATATCACTTCATAGCATATCACTTCTTTTCTAGTCCTCGACTTGCTTCTTGACTTGCTATGACTTTCAGAGTTGTCGCGTCTATGGAAGTTTATAGATTGACTTCTCCCCCGTGACTCTATAACTAGTGCTTCTGACTTTGAGGAAGAACCAATCAACCCACGTTCCTTTCTTCGAGCTTCTTCATTCAACATGCTCGCTTTAACTGTTGACATTTTAAATTTTCCACTTGGAGCTGAATTGGTCAATGTCGCAACAAGGACTTCCCAATTATCAGGCAAGGAACTCAACAATAACAACGCTTGCAACTCATCATCTAATTTAATTTTTGCAGTTGTCAATTGATTCACTGTATTCCGAAAAATACTCATATGCTCTGCCATTGAATCCCCATCTTTGTATTTCATATTCACCAGCTTCCGAATCAAGAATGTTTTATTTTGCACATTCTTTCGTTCATACAACTCTTTTAATTTTTCCCACATCTTGTTAGCATCTATTTCAGTTTCAACATGTGGATACACACTAAGATCCAACCATTGCCTGATCAATGTCACTGCCTTTCTATTCATCTTCTTCCAGTCAGCGTCAGATTTATCTGCGGGTTTAGCAGTGTCACCCTCAATAGGATCGTACAAATCTTTACTGTATAACATGTCTTCCATGAGAGTCTTCTAAAGTGTATAATTAGAAGAGTTGAGTTTAATCATATTGGGACCTTTATTTTCCTCCTCCATTTAAATGCACAAATCAAATAACCAAGCTCTGATACCACTTTGTTGAGAAAAACCAGAGATAATTAGCGATAATTATCTCAATAATGCGGAATATTTTTCCCCCACCTGTGCAGATAAATGGCCAAACAGAAAATACAATTCCAAGAGCAGTAATAATTGGCAGAAAATTAAATATGAGACAAACACAATTTTAACGTGGAAAACTTCCCTCAAATTGAGAGAATAAAAACCACGGGACCTAGTCCAGTAAAAACTTTCATTATAATAATTAATGGGTACACCAAGAGTCTTCCTAATAACAATAGCGAATATCAATCAACAATAACAACCCTATAACAACCTTATAACAACCTTCCACTAAAGTGGGTATGCCAAAGTAACTCTCATAGAAGATAAAACTACTCAAATAATATATTAAAATAACAAACTCAGTGGTAGGAATAACATACTAAATTTGTAGATCAAACGGAGCAAGTTTGCTACACACCTGTTACCACCACTGGAACCAAACCATTATTTTTCTTATCTGGCAATCGTTCTTCTTCCGTTGTCTTTCTGTGTTTTCTTGGGGATTTCTAAATCCCTTTTATTACCTTCAAGTGGGCCAAGCCCATTAAAATATTTTTTTTTTCTTTTTCTTTTTTTTTCAATAATAATAATAATACTAGTAAAATTGGTGGGTTCCACTTGAGGAGTGAGTCCACCCAACAATAATAAAGTGCAAAGAAAGTGATAGAGAAAAGTGAGACCTTCTTCTTCTTCTTTCTCCTCGTTACCTTCTTCTTCCTAGCCGCCATCGTTTCTCCTCGTTCTTCTTTCGTCGACCACGATCATTACAATGGATGTCTTACAAAATTGAGACCATATTCGTGATCGTTGTGATCTCCTCTTTAATTCCTAACTTGTATTGCAAATTGAAACGACTTATTTCTCTTTGTCAAAAATCACACTTCCACCTCTTGATCAAGATTTCGGACACCACGACTATCACCAACAAAAACCAAGACCATATTTAGACTCCACTAAACACCTTCTTCCAATGCCTATGCTTTGAATCACCAACAGTTATACTTCAAAAAAATAGGTTTTCACCTTTGTCGCGAATGTGTTGTAGAATTCTGGCCAGCATGTTCATTGTTCTGAAAAATTGACAGAATTTTTGGATTCCTCTCGTCGAAACCTTCAAGAAGCACTACTCATTTGCATGTTTCGGTGAAGTTGACGTCAGACCCTATCGGCGCTCCAAAACGTCGGTGGGACCTTTTCTAATAACTTGTTTCAATTCGTTTTGAATATGTTACGCTGATTTTTATGCCCGTGTAAATTATCAGCTATGTTTCATTGACTCTACAAATTTGTCGATGCTTTTGGACTTGTTCGTTGCGTATTGCCGACATCTCATGGTTGCTAAAAATTATTTTGGTCCTTATATCTTATGGAAGTGTCAGATCGAGGTAATGAGTGAGAGAGCGTTTGAATATGAGTATGCTATATTATGAGATGAACGAGAAAACCGTATTTCCCGAAGATTCATCTGAGGCTCGCTATGTACGGCAGTAGCCCTTTGAGAGATAAATTGATTGATGTGAAATGTGAGAATTGTGAGATTAAAATGTGAAAAAAAAAATGTTTATAAGGTGTTGATTGACTTAATTTTCGACAATTGTGTGGTAGTTGATATTTTCCATTATTGTTGGATGTCGAATTAAATTATGTATGTATGTTTGATTAGACGAATTTATGTGATGTGATAATAAAATATGAATGCATGATATGATATATATTTACGTGATAATGATGATTCTTGATTGATAATAGTGACGTTATAAAATTGTGATGAGAATATTGAAGTACCTCATAATTGATGAAATAGTGATGATTCCTAAATATGATGTTCTTAAAGGAGTGGTCTAAACTAACGAGGGGGATAAAATAAATATTGAGAATTTGTGAAGTGGAGATTATTTTATCATCATATAGGTAGGGTTTTACAAGCCTAGTGATTCTGGGGAAGTACAACTGAATGAGCTTGATCGTGGTGGTTTGTTGTTGAGCCTTAAGGTAAGATTGTTAGACCTTTGAGGTATTCGGGTGGAGAATTCTTAGGTGACTTAGAGGTAGCACTCCAAATGTTTGGAGCTACCATGCAACACACGTTTACCTCGACTGTTACATATTGTTTGCGTGTTCTTCTTACTTATATTATACTATTAACATGATTTCAAAACGCACCCCATTCGGTTTTTGTGTTTGACTGGTTTGGCCATCCGTTTGCGAAATCGCAGTTATTACAAGTTAACGAGTCTTGAAGTTCAAGTTTGGGAGAACCTCCGCTCTGATAGGTGATATCGGGAATTAAGAGTTGTAATTTATATTTTAGTTATGTAATTACAAATGACTTTTTATATGAAAACCTAAATACTAATAAGTTTTTAGAATTAAAATAAGAATTTATAGTTAAATCAAGTTCATTGAGATTAAATTCTCTTAATTGAGTAATAAAGTTTGAATTGTTCCATGTATACTTTTGAGAAATGTGATATCCTAAATTAGTTCAAAAGTTTTTATTTCCTTGTAAACAAATTTTCTTTATCCGCTGTGAAATTTTTTTAAAAAAATCTAAGATAAATTATTATATATGTCATTTTGGGGTTTAGGGTGTCACATTAGTGGTATCAAAGCAAGTTTGTCCAGTCAGGTCGAATGAGTTATGTTTCATTCGTGTGTTAGTCAATTGTGAACCAATTGTGTTTACCCTTGTTCCCTATTAAGTGCTGAAACTCCTACCTATTATTCTTCTGCTAAGTGCTATTTATTTTTCCATTACAATACATGATTTCTGAAGGATGATTGATAATGGTTAACTACTTGCTTATTCTTGTTGTGTTGTGGATTCTCTTATTTTTGAAGATAATTGTTAATGCTTGTTCGTTCTTGTGTTGTGTATTTGTTGAGATTTGAGTTTATTTGAATTGTTGACATGATTACGTTAATTACTTATTTAATGGACTCGTGATTTGTACGTCTAACTATGATTTTCTGCTATCTTATTTAACGTGAATAGTTAAAAAAAAAAATTGATTAGCTAGTTATATGTTTTAATTTTGACTAGAAAGTTCTTATTTTTTATTTTATATTGACTTGTGTGAAAAAAAAAAAGACTAATGATTGTTGTTATTATCATTGTTATTGGTTTTAAGATACTATTGTATATGTTATTCTCAATTAAAAATCTTGCCTTAGAAAATATTTATAAAATTTTAACATTTAGTTTTTATATAGACACATAACTTGATTTTATCAAAAGTGAATATCACTTGAAAATGTTGATGGTAGTGAATTTTAAGATATAGGTTTTAATTTTAAATCGTTGGTGATGAAACAAAATAGAGGTGCTAAAAACAAATTGATTTAAAAGCGTGAATTTTAATTTTAAATCACTTGAAAGTGTTGATTGTTGTATCTAAATGATTAATATTTTGATATTACTTTTGAAATCAATTTAGGACGTTCCTCATGATTTTGAAATAGTATAAAATTCATAATATTAACAATAGTAATTCTTGAATATTTAAGGTTGATTGAATTTTAAAGTTAGACATTTAAAAAAAATTATGAATGAATTAAAGTTGATTTATTTTATAAAAGGAAACATTTTATTTTGAATCATTGTTGACTTATTTTAAAGAATTAAATTGTGTTGGAGTTGTGTTGATTTTTTAAAATTATATATATATGATTTTATTTAAAATTTGGCTTAGCCACACAAGAAAAAAATAATTTACGTCAAATTTTCCTATGTGTTGTTTGTAAGAAAATTTAAAGGAATTGTTGTAGAAATAGTTTTCAGAAATTAAGAAAGAAAAAAAATATATAACTATTTTAGAAGTTTTGATGAGTTAGAAAATTTTGTATCTATTTTTATATATATGGTTTGATTTTCTTTCAAAATATAGGCCGAAAAAATAATTTAAAAGTGCTTAAATATTTTGAGATGTATTTTTGGTGGTTAAAGTATTGGTGAAATTTTGATAATCCTATTGATTTTAAAAATAGTTTAAAAAGAAATTGTATGAATTATTAAGAAGTAATCCAAATAAAATTTTAAATTATAAAGAAAAATTATTTTATTGTATTAAATAATTAGTGATACTTTTAAAATAATTTTGTTTGAAATCAAATTTTAGAATATGATTTCACCACTGAAATGGTTTATGTGCTACTTATTTATTTTGTTTTCTAATTCTCATACTAACATAGTATAAGTAGTTACTTAGTTTATCCGCTGATTGAAAAATATCTATTTTAGTTTGAGTCAAATGACAAAGATTAACTCAAAAAAATATATATATTATCATATATTATCATATATTTCGAATGGTTGGACTGTTATAAAAATATGTTATGAGTTTATAATTAGTGTTTGATTTGTTAAATAAACGTAGAATTATTGTGCTAAATAGTTGGTTAAGTTATTTAGATATATGTATATGATTATGTGAATATGAAAATGTTTGTCTTTCCGATGTTCTAAGTGTTGGAAATTGTGTATGGTGTTTAGAGTAGTTGAAAATGTTTAAAAATGAGAATTTTTTTTTTTTATTTTCATTGTTGATCTATATGAATGTAAGTGTCATTTATTTTGTTGTTGTAACTAGTTGTAAACTACAAATAAATGATTACTAATGTGCAATTAAGTGAATTTTTAACTTGAAATAAGGAGTATGAGTTGTAGTGTCGTCTTCGCACTCTTAAAACATGTTAATAAGTCCTTTAATTAGCTGTGTTTGAGTTTAAATGACTATAGTTATGGTTACTTTAAGTGATTTGACTCCATGAGTAGGAGAGATTAACTACCCCGACGACTCATCGTCGATACAAGAGACGACAATAACTCGTTATTATTATCGTTATTTGCATTTGTCGATTTTATTTTGATTGACTAAAAACATGGTTGTCTCTTATATCATTTTAAGCGACTTAATTAAATTAGATTATTCTCTTACATTAGTATATTTTGTCATAATTAGATTTTCCTATTTCAATATTCGCTATGATTTTGTATATTTTATTGGATGCAACATGAAATTACAATTTAACTCGGATATGTTACGCAAACATGTTTTCTTACTTTAATATGATTATGTTTGTTGATTATTAATTTTGTAAAATTTTGTGCTATACATATTTTTTTTTCTTCTTTTTATATTCATTAGATGTAGTTTTTTATAAAGGAGAATCAATACCTCAAGTTAAGACTAGCTAAAATAGTAAGACAACAGATTTGTTGGGATATTTTAGAAACATGGTTCTATGAAATCCAACCCAAGGTAGAATAACTAGAGATTGTGAGAATTGAGAATTTGTATAAATCGAATATAGATTTGATAGTTGTACCGCGTGTTCATTGAACTTGGTAAAGATAGACATTAGAAATTTTGTGAATGTTTAATGAGTTGGTAGTCAAATAATTGAGAACATTATGTGCCTACGGAAAGAAATTAGATTGATTGTATCCTCTGACGTAAACATGACTTATATTTCAAGTAAAATAAAAATAATAAGTCCTTGAATGTTAGAATATCAATGTTGTAAGCAATTACTGATTATAGAAGTTTAAATTCTAATGGTAGAAGGATGTTTTAGAATTTTGAAGTTATACTACTTGATCTTAAATAGAGCCACGAGGATTGTAAATTAAGTGAGCGTATTGGGGGGTCAAACTAGGATTTGAGTCTTGTAATTCTTTTAGAAGATTAAGTATAAAGTAAAATCATATTCTTTAGTAGCTTAAATTACTAGGATTTGATTCATGTAATTCTTTTAGAAGATTAAGTATGAAGTAAAATCATATTCTTTAGTAGCTTAAATTTCGGGGGCAAGATTCCTTTAAGGTGGATAGAATTATAACACCCTAAATTTTATAATAAACTATTTTATTAATTAAATATTATTTTAGATAAATAATTTGGTATTAAAATTAATATAGATATATATTGATTAGTTTTATGATTAATTTTCTTTATATGTGTGTTTTCTATGATGTGTTAATATGTATATATTTGACTAAATGAGTGATATAAACAATAAATATTATAATTTTGTTATTTTTTTATATTTTTCTAAAAATAATAGTATTTTATGGTACATATTTTAAATAATAAGATTTTTTTGAGATTTAACGTGTTCATGTGCATGCGTTCGTAATTATATGATATTTTTATAGATGTTTGACTAATGTTAAGTGTGATGTAGTTATATTTCGATTATTTAAAACTATTTTCTATTTTCAGTTATTTATTTTGTGAATAGTTATCTTAAGATAGTAATAATATTGTGTTTAATTTCATTTATCTTTACATACTTGTTATGACATTGTGATTTTATATATATTTATTATGATTTAGTAACTAATATAAAGTGTTGATTTTATATTTATTCATTTTATATCTATGATGTGTTAATATGTATATATTTGACTAAATGAGTGATATAAACAATAAATATTATAACTTTGTTTTTTTTTTTATTTTTCTAAAAATAATAGTATTTTATGGTACATATTTTAAATAATAAGATTTTTTTGAGATTTAACGTGTTCATGTGCATGTGTTCGTAATAATATGATATTTTTATAGATGTCTGACTAATGTTAAGTGTGATGTAGTTATATTTCGATTATTTATAACTATTTTCTATTTTCAGTTATTTATTTTGTGAATAGTTATCTTAAGATAGTAATAATATTGTGTTTAATTTCATTTATCTTTACATACTTGTTATGACATTGTGATTTTATATATATTTATTATGATTTAGTAACTAATATAAAGTGTTGATTTTATATTTATTCATTTTATAATTTCAAATATTCTCTAATGATGACAGTATTTTAATATGAGTATTTAAAGAAAAATAAGTATAATTATAATGCTTAATTTGAATATGAGAATCTTAATTATTAATGTATTTTAAAAGATTAATTATTTTATTTTATAAAATATTAATTTTGAAATATTAGTAATATTTTAGTAATTAAACTGTGTTTAAAAAAAATATTAAAAAATTAACTTTGGTAATTATTGATTTTATTTTTATTTTTTTTAAAAAAAAAGACTAAAATGTGTTTTATAGATTAGACAAATGTCTAAGACTAAAACCTAATTATTATTATTATTAATAATAATAATAATAATAATAATAATAATAATAATAATAATAAAAGGAAGGAAAAAAAAAAGAGAACAGAACATTTGTTCCCTTCTTCTTCCTAGCCGCCATCGTTTCTCCTATTTCTTCTTTCGTCGACTACGATCATTACAGTGGATGTCTTACAAGACTGAAGCCACATTTGCGATCGTTGTGATATCCTCTTTCATTCCTAACTTGAGTCGCAAATTGAAATATCTTATACCTCTTTGTCAAAAATCACACTTTCATCTTTTGATCAAGATTCCAAACACTACGACTATCACCAACGAAAATCAAGACCATGTTTGGACTCCACGAAACACTTTCTTCCAATACCTATGTTTGGAATCACCATCAGTTATACTTCAAAAAATGGGTTTTCACCCTCGTCGCGGCTATGTTATCGAACTCCGTCATCACGTTCATCGTCCTGAAAAATTGACATCATTTTTAGATTCTTCTCGTCGAAACCTTCAAGAAGCACTACTCATTTGCGTGTTTCGGTGAAGTTGATGTCAGACACTATTGGCACTCCAACACGTTGGTGATACCTTTTCTAATAACTTGTTTCACTTCGTTTTGAATATGTTTCTTCTCCTAATATTTTTAGTAATTATGTAACGTTGATTTTTATGTCTCGCGTAAATTATCAGCTATGTTTCATCGACTCTGCAAATTTGTCGATATTTTTGGACTTGTTCTTTGCGCGTTGCCGACATCTCATGGTTGCTAAAAATGATTTTGGTCCTTATATATTATGAAAGCTTCAGATCGAGGTAAGGGGTGAGAAAGAGTTTGAATTCATGAGAATGATATATTGTGAGATGAACGGGAAAACCGTATTTCCCGACAATTCATCTGGGCCTCGCTACATATGGCAATAACCCTTTGAGAGATAAATTGATTAATGTGAAATAAAATTGTTTATAAGGTGTTTGTTTATAAGGTGTTGATTGATTTAATTTTCGATAATTGTGTGTTAGTTGATATTTGTCATTATTGTTGGATGTCGAATTAAATTATTTGATTAGTCGAATTTATGTGATGTGATAATAAAAGATGAATGCATGGTATGATATATGTTTACGTGATAATGATGATTTTTTATTGATAATAGTGACGTTATAAAATTGTGATGAGAATATTGAAGTACCTCATAATTGATGAAATAGTGATGATTCTTAAATATGATGCTCTTAATGGAGTAGTCTAAACTAATGAAGGGATAAAATAAATATTGAGAATTTGTGAAGTGGATATTATTTTATCATCATATAGGTAGGGTCTAACACACCTAGTGATTCCGGGGAAGTACAACTGAGTGAGCTTGATCGTGGCGGTTTGTTGTTGAGCCTTAAGGCAAGATTGTTAGACCTATGAGGTATTCGGGTGGGGAATTCTTAGGTGACTTAGAGGTAGCACTCCAAATATCGGGAGCTACCATGCAATACACGTTTAACTCCACTGTCGCATATACGTGTCTCGGGTTGAGTTGAGGGGATCTATGAGGACATGACCAATTTCAATTGTTCGTCCACCCAGGGTGGTGATATAGTATCAAACCTCATAACTAAGTACTTTAGAGTTACAATGGTATCACATTGTGAAGTAAAATCTAAGCTCATGCATTGCATCACATTTTCTTGTGATTGTTTTTTTTTTTTTTGTAATTAATAGGTATCGTGAAAAGATCATGTTGTTTATTGATACCGACCTATAAATGAAAAATATAATATTTGAAGTTTGTATGATGAATTGGATTGACAAGATCTGCTTTTCGATTGCAGCTTTGTTTGTTATTTAGTAGATAGATTTTTTAATGGGCTTATATGTTTTTAATGTGACTCATAATGGATTTGAATGTTTTTGAGTGATATCTTTATATATATATATATATATATAATAAATAATAATAATAATAATAATAATAATAATAATAATAATAATAATAATAATAAAATATTGTTAAATGTAAATAAAAAATAATGATAAAAATATTTAAAAAATATAAAATTTTAATAATCTAATTTACTTTACTTTATTGTTATTTTTATTACTATTATTATTATTAATATAATTTTACTTTATTATGTAATTTATTAATAATATTTTGTTTTTTTAAATATTATAATTATTTTTGTTTTATTAAATAAACAATTTTGTAATTGTAAAAGTGAGAAGAAAAAAGTTTGTAAGCCTACATCATGGGGAAATTTCAATGAAGAATGAAATTTCCGCTGAAAATCCAGAAATTTTAAATTTCTGGTAGTTATAAATCAATACCAAAAATTTTAAAAAATGAAATTTCCAGGTGGTACTCTTGGAAATTTCATTCATCCTGAAATTTCCGGTAAAAAAAATCAGCAACACTCACTTTTTATTAAGGATATTTTGGACATTTCAAACATAAATTTTTTAAATAGGGGTATAGGATTAATTGAGAGATACAAAAAGACAACTTTCACCAGATTGCCCCATTTTTTGTCCCAATAGAAATCGCTGACCCAGGGTGCGACCAGCTGAAGACAACACTAAAATTGACCTAGTTGGAGGTCGCTAGCCCACGGGGCGACTTCTTACTAGGGTTGAATTTTTTTTGGGTCGTTTTATGCATTATTATATGAATTTAATATATTAATAAATAATACATTAATAAATAATAATAATAATAATAATAAATAATACATTAATAAATAACAATAATAATGATAAATAATAATAATATTAAAAATGATTATAATTAAAAATAAAAATAGTAAATTATATTATAAATTTCAAAGAAAATACATTAAAAATACAATTGGACAACTTTTTATTTAATAAATTAAAACTAATTATAATATTTAAAAAAATAAAATACTAATAAATGATAAGAATTATAATTTGCTACTTATAAAATTTCTTACTTATTAAATTGGATAATTTGCGATTAATCAATTTGTTACTTACCAAATTGTACAATAGATTAATTTTCTCATTTAATGGTTAAATTAATGATATATCACAAATTGCTAAAATTAATTTTCTCATTAAATGTGATATAGTAAATTGATTAATTTTCTCATTAATTTATAAATTGATTTAATATAAAAATAATTGATTCGTGTGATTGGAAAAAGTAATAAAAGTAAAAAAATTGACCTAATCTAATCATTTTATATATAGATATTTTTAAAAAACCTTTTGAAGATGAATATATTTAATTTAATTTTATCTTTTAAGATAAATTAACAATAGATTAGCATACAATATATTACCTAATTTTATCTCAATATATCAAAAAAATTGATTCGTGTGATTGATAATGTGGTAAAATATATATATATATATATCAAAATTAATGCGGTTGAATAAATATGATAAAACAAATAAGGTAATGCAGATTCAATTTACCAATTACACAAACCAATTTTTTTTATATTAAATTAATTTATAAATTAATGAGAAAACTAATCAATTTACCAAATCAAATTTAATGAGAAAAATAATTTTAGCAATTTGTGATTAATCATTAATTTTACCATGAAAAAATTAATCAATTGTACAATTTGGTAAGTAGAAAATTATTATTATTATTATTATTATTATTATTATTATTATTATTATTATTATTATTATTGTTATTATTATTATTACTATTATGATTATTATTATTACTATTATTATTATTATTATTATTTATTAGTAATTTGTTTTTTTAAATATTATAATTAATTTTAATTTATTAAATAAACAATTGTCCAATTAGTATTTTTAATGTATTTTCTTTGAAATTTATAAAATAATTTACAATTTTTAATTTTAATTATAATCATTTTTAACTATAATAATATTTATTTATTATTATTATTATTTATTAATGTTTTATTTATTATTATTATTTATTTATTATTATTTATTTATTATTATTATTTATTAATGTATTATTTATCATTATTATTTATTATTATTATTTATTAATGTATTATTTACTATAATTATTTATTAATTTAATTATTTATTATTATATTAAATTCATATAATGCATAAAACGACAACAACAACAAATTCAACCTTAGTAAGAGGCTGTCTCCTGGGCCAACAACCTCCAACTAGATCCATTTAAGTGTTGCTGGTCGTACCATGGACCACCAACTTCCTATTGGGCCCAAACAGTATGACAATCTGGTATATAAAACTGAGAATGAGGTATTTTGATAAATAAAAAAATTATATATATTACTGAAAAAAAATCCAATGGATTTTTCTGTTTTTAATGGAATAATAGAGGGATATTTTAATTTTTTGGTTTAAAAGTGATGAGAATTATCATTATAATTAAAGACCTATTAAAAGTTACAAATATGTATTAATCTTGTATTTTACATATATTTTACTAACTATTTACATTAAATAAAATATTTTATATTTTAGTAATTGATTAATATTTTATTAACTAGCCCAATTTTGAAAAAAAAAAGGATAAAAATGCTCCATTTTGAAAACTATATACTAAACTACTTTTTTTTTACTTAATTATAAATGGCTTTTGCAAACTCGAGTTTCCAAAAGACAACATCCTTAAGGGATATTTTAATTTTTTGGTTTAAAAGTGATGAGAATTATCATTATAATTAAAGACCTATTAAAAGTTACAAATATGTATTAATCATGTATTTTACATATATTTTATTAACTATTTACATTAAATAAAATATTTTAAGTATTTTATATTTTAGTAAATGATTAATGTTTTATTAACTAGCCCAATTTTGAAAAAAAAAATGATAAAAATACTTCATTTTGGAAATTATATACTAAACTACTTTTTTTTTCTCAATTATAAATGGCTTTTGCAAACTCGAGTTTCTAAAAGGCGACTTCCTTAAGGGATATTTAAAATAAATAAAAAAAATCAATTTTTGTTTCAAATTAAGAATATATATAATTCATTCATAAAAAACATCATAAACTTGACAACGTCTTGGTACTTCACGAGTTTGTTGTTCTTCTTGATCTTCAACTTCTTGCTCTTGAGGATGTCTAAGAGGAAGAGTCGAGGAGGAAGTGATGTACAAGAACTACTTCAACCTTTGAGTCTAATTGGATATTTAATTTAAGAGAGTATATGCATATTAAATTCCTCTTCGTTTGATGCAAATGATAGTCGACGATTATCTTCTTGATGTGATTGTTGGTTGTCAAAATTAAATTGTTTCCCTGACGTGAACCTGCAAGATTGATGTGGTGTGTGAGAATAAGTATGAGAAAGCAGTCGAGTGTTAGGATTGATGTGGTGTGTGAGAATAAGTATGAGGTGGCGGTCGAGTGCTATGAAGTATTGGTATATAATATTGATTTTGTTGTGCTATGTTAGGTATTGATTCTTGGAATTTTTGGAAAAAATCTTAGGTAGATTGTGGTGGAGGTTGAGTGGATTGGCACGAGGATCAACCAATTGATTTTCTACGAAAATAAATCGTTCGAAATTTTTGCAAAACCAAACCATGTATTCATATCTTGGTTTAAAACATTTAAGGATTAGATTATAATGCTTAATAATTTGTACATCATTTATAACAAGATATGTATTAAGTGAGGCGTCGTTCAAATAATACCGCAATGAAATCAGGATGGCAAATTCAGAGGCTTTAAGATGGGTCGATAATATCCCCATAACAATGAACTATGGTGTATTCTCAAGGTCGACGATGGGAACACATGACAACAAAAATTGTCGAGTCAATCAACGCAGTGCTCAAGAGTACACACAATCTCCCAATCACTGCTTTGGTCTAATCAACATACTTATAGATTAAGAGTTTTATATGCGTAAAGAGGGTAACAACATCATGCATCATTAGCTTCTAGTCGAGTATACACAAATGTTTGCATGAACAATTAAATATGAAGTTGGTAAGTCTAATACTCACAAAGTCATGCAATTCAACTGAAATTGTTATTCTTTCATGGTGCATGAAACAGTAAACCAAAGAGATGTGTGACCAATTGGTCAAAACTATTTAGTGCATCTGTCTGACATAACTGCATGTTCTTGCATTCGTCAAAACTATTTAGTGCATCTGTCTGACATGTACAAGGTTGTTAATGTATTCAACAACTACAAAAGAAGAGTTTTCACCTATACCCAATGAAAGATATTGATCCAATATGAAGGTAAAACATTGTATCGCAATCCTAAAATGAAGAGAATTAAAAAAAGGTCGTCCAAATAGTACTAGTATTAGAACTGAAATTGACATTAGAGAAAAAGTGTCAAGAAAATGTGAACTATGTCGGTTAATTGATCATATTTGAAATCATTGTTCAAATGTTACAAACAACTCTAATCAATCTATATAATTTATTAATTAAAATTTTAAAAGTTTGGCTATGTATAATTAAATTTTGTTCAAGCTTTGCCACTAGAAAAAAAAAAATTGTACTTGTGAGTATCCATAGATAAAATCCACGCCAGACACAAGTAGGTTAACAGGTGCGCACGGATAAAATAAATAAATATTTTAACTATCAATTAGTTAATAGATGTAAAGACAGATACCATATCTGCTAATAAATTAATAAAATTACTACTGTATTTTTGTTTCCATGTTAAAATATATATACTTTTTATGATGAAATTTAATTTGTTATGCATTTTGTTAGTATGCTAAATATTTTTATGTGAATATTTTTGTGTGACAAAAGAGAAGATAACATTCTATAAAAATTTGTTACATAAATAATATTTTTTTTGAACTATGATACCCGTATATATCTAATAATATTCAGGGATATTTAAAAATATACTTAATACTCGTTACATAAACATCTATACATAAATAAAATACAAGTGTAATTTTATTTAATGTAGTGGATAAAAAATAACTACTATCAATCAATATTTATAAAAATCTATTGTCATTTCTACTCTATCCTATAAATAATGTTACATTTATTTATTTTATACATATTAAAAAGAAAATTATACGTCAAGAAAAAGAAAAGACTATAAAAGAAATAAAATATTAAGTTTATCAAATTATTCATATTACACATTAATATATCTATTAATAATATCATAAATATAAAGTGAAGTATTTAAGATTATAGTTAGAAAATAGTTACTGCTACATTAAGAAGTGAAAATAATGTATTATTTCTTTAAGGACAATTTGTTTTTGAAAGTGTGACCAATAACATTGGTGCAACTAATTAAAGAAAAAGAGCAGCGTCATGACATCTTCACACCTAATCTTTGTTTAGGGGTAAATTAGATGCTGCCATATAGCCTAAGATCCATGGGAATATATTAAATAAATAAAAATATATAAATAAATATATATTTTCCGCAATTTCCAATTTCTGCGTTCCTAATCAAACATCTTGGTTATTATCGGTTACTTTTGTCGATCATTACATTACCTATCACATATATCATAGTAGTTCTTTTTCCTCTTTTTCTTAACTAATTTGACGTAATCACGCTCTCCTTTTCACTATAATTAGGATTTTTAATATAATTTATATTTAATTATAGTTTTGGTTATTTTATTTTTAAAAATTAATTTATCTATTTTAAAATTGATAATTTTGGTTCCTTTATCAGATTTTTGAATTTAAAAAAATAATAATTTAACATTTTTTAAGATATACAACCATCTAAATACATTAATTATTCATTTGTCATTATTTAAATTACAAATATGAAAAATATCTAAAATTAAAAGTTAAGATTTTACGATATTTTATTTTAATTTTATGGGTAATCATTATATCATGTTACATATTTTAAATGTTATTCTTCCTCGTAACTATAATAGTCAAAATAACAACTAAATTATTTATAAAAAATAAAATAAACAAGTTAAATTTCACATAAAATAAAATAAAAATATACTACAAAATTTGTGGTACATAAGGTATCTTTAATTATTAACTAAAATATTATAATTAAAATTCATAAAAGACATATAGTTTTTTTTAGAGTTTCACACGATTCATACATAGTCTACAAGTTGAAAAAGTTAGAACTTCAATTCTCACAAGTCATACAATTCACACAAGTTTTTAAAACGTCACATATTTCAATCAAATAAAATATATACACTTTACGATTTTTTTTATCTATATATAGAATTTGTTGTATTAATTTTATTATATTTTATCTCTTCAATTGCATAATTTCTAATATGATTAGCGACTTGGATTGTGATTTAATAACGATTAAATAATCTCTTTAAGGTAAAAATACACCACTTTTTTCTATTAGTATAAATTTTGCTAAAAATTTAGACTTTTAAACAAGGTTTTATGTTTTGTCAATTTTCAAAATATCTTGTACTTAAATTTTACAAAATCTAACTCGATTTAACCTATTTTCACTCTAAGATACGCATTCATGTTACTGGTAATATATGAATTAGATAGAAATAACTAAAATTTTAAATAATTAAATAAATTGTTCTTTTTAGAAATAAGTAAAACAATCTGAGAGTTCTGATAGAATGACTAACAACCAAATGATTGTTAGATGCAGATAAGAGCAACATATATTAAACATAAATTAAGAAAGAAAGCTCACTATAAATGTATAGATATAGTTCACTGAATTCTGAATTTTAAAAATAAATAAAAGAATAAAAAAAAAACAAGTATTTGATAAGTAAAATGATTAAAATAGATATTTTTTAAATATATTTTTTTATTTTTTATTTGGAGACGTGATCTCACGAATTCATAATGATAACTATGAATGAATTGAATGTAATTTTTTGTATACGAGGATTCAAACACCGCATACAGTGAGAACTTCCTTAATTTAACGACTCTTTTCACTATTGTCGGATGAATTAATATACAGATCATAATTTAGATATTTACATTTTTTGAAATTAATATACACATCTTATATTTTAGTTAAAGTGTCTAATTCGTATATTTTTTTAAATATTAAAATTAAAAATATAAAATAATTTTAAAATATAAAGATATGTATAATATATATATATATATATATATATATATATTATAGTTTAAAATATAGTATAATGTATAAAAGTTGAGGTGTTTTCAATTTTTTTAATATGTAATAGTATAATTTTATAATTTATAAATTTTTGTTTTATATATTGGTGATATTATTTTATTTTTATATATATTTTACTATATTTTTTATATAAATATTTATAATTATATGATTTTATCCCCACTCATTAAATTTCAAAGATTCATCATCGTAGTAATATCATGAAATAAGTATACAACAAAATACAATTATTTATTATATCAAACAGTATAATACAAAATATAAATTTTTTATGTAAAAAAAAAAAGGTAAAATGAAGAAAAAAAAATTAATCAAAGAAAAATACTGAAAAAATAACTAATATAGATAAAGTTTTTCGTATAATTTTATAGTAATATCTGATGAAAGTTATTAAAAATACTAATTAAACACTAAAAAAAATACAATTAATTTGACTTTGTATGTATAATGAATACAAAATATATTAAAGGTTAGAATTAACAACCACTTAAATTTTTAACATATATAACATTCATCCTCATGCATATCTATAAGATTCATATTTAATTCATGAAAAAGAATCATATCAAATTCATGAAAAATATGAGAGAATTAATTCTCTTCATACATATCAAATTTGATTAAAAACAATGACAATGCAAACACGATAGTTCTCATTAGCTAACCAAATTCTATTTCAACAATATATCAAATAAAGACAACGAATAATGTAAACATGATAGTTTACATGATCTTTTAAGATTTTTTTTAAATAGTCAATATTAATAAATTAATTGTTAATTTATTAGCATTATGTTGGAAGTGAGCTTAATCTGGAGATTACTTTATCATTTCACTCTTTAACTCTTCTCTCACAACCACTAAATCAATCTTGTATACCCTCCTTTAAAACATTTAATTATTTACCTAATACATGCTTAATAATTTATAGATGATATTAATTATCTATATTATTGTTGCTGATGACATTTTTCTAAATTAAAATTATTAAAATTTTATTTACGACCTATTATATCACAAGATAGATTAAATTATTTTGCTTTGGTTTATATTGAAAACTATTTTTTAAAGAACATTACTTATAAATAATTTATTAATAATTTTACAAAAACGTAGATTCAAACTCTGAAAATGTAAATACGTCCTTTCGTTAGTAGATCATATATAAGTATCTTTTTAAACCTCAAACTTTCTTTAATGTCGGGAATTTCATGATGCAACTTATCCGAACTATTTAGTATAAAAAAAAAAAACAAAGAAAAAAATTTCTTGCAATACTTAGATTTTAGCTTTGTTTTACCCAGCAAATTATGTTTTGCAGCCTCCCCAAAAAAGTGCTTTTTTGTAGTTAAGTTACTCTTTTCCATTCTATATGTTACTTTTATCCCTCCAAAGGTATGATGATTATGGCATTGAACTTTACAAAATAGTGAGTAGTACAACTCGATTGAAAATCACTTCATTGATCATTTGACTTCTTTATATTTATGTTGGAAGAACTTTGGCTTAATGCGAAGACAAACATGAATTTAGAGAGTTACTTATTCTTTATGTTTTTAATTCTTTACCTGTTCAACCTTAAATCAAATATTTTTATGTGAAAATATTGTAGATTATTTTCACCCACTTCAGTGTAAAACTTTATAATATTATATATTATTACTTTTTTTAATTTCAGAAGCAATTAAATGTTCATATTTTTCTTAATTATGCAAAAAATATTATTTATAATTTTATGATATGCTGCTGGAAACATGTTTAACATTTTAAGAAACTTTGAAAATTTCAAAATTATGTTTTTATTATTTTTAAAAATGCATTTTTTCTAACTTTTATTCATCTTCTCTCTATCAAAATGATTCAGCACTTCAATTTTCAATCTCCTTATTGTCAATTTAAAATAACCATAAATTTTGAAAAATAAAAATAGAAAACATTTTAAACGGTTGACAAGACATTAAATTTTAAAGTATGATTGGTTTGAAATAGTCGAGAAAAAAGAAAAGATAATAAAAAAGTTGAAAAGAGAATTGAAAAAGTCAACTTGATTAAATTACCGGGAAATGAATTAAATGGATTGCTCTCTTCTGAAATAAAATAAAAATAAAAATAGTAGTTAAAAAATTAATTAGTTAAAAATTAAAATTAAATATATTAATTTTTTAACTATCTTTTTATTTATATTTTATTTTAAAATAATACTCCTCGGTCTTATTCTTCGGTGCAGCAAAATTGGCGGCTTTGTTTTGAGTATTAGGACTATCCAATGATATATAATATCTTATACTCATAATTCAACGATATATTATTTAATTTATTTGACATTAATGCTTGATTAAGACATTATGTTTGGTCTGAATACTGTTTGTTTTATATGCTGATTAATTTATATTTTTTTCTTCGTGTAGATGAGATAATAAATATGATCATAAGATTATGAGTTTAAATTTAAAACATAGTGTCTAACTTAATAAATTTTGATGTTATCATTTAGACTAAATTACATCTGTGGTCCCTTAGCTTAATTTCCGGTAACGTTTTAGTCCTTTATTTTTTTTTTTCTTCTGATTTAGTCCTTTATTCCTAACAATATCAAATAAAGTATGAAAATATGAATTTATTTGAAGATTTGCATTACGAATTTGATGAAATTTGTATTATATTGAAGAATATAATTAATTTTATGAGTTTTGATTGAATTTTTTTTTTGAATTTTTGTATAAAAAATGATAATATTGTTGAAATTTTAAAACATAAAATATCAAATTGTCACTTAAAATTAAAATAAAGGACCAAGTCGAGAAAAAAAAAAGATAAAAGACTAAAACGTTACCTGAAATTAAATTAAGGGATCACATATGTAATTTAGCCTATCAATTAAATTAAAAATTAAGGATAATTGTCTATAATTCCTAAAACAATCAAAATATCAACAAATTGTTTTTTATTATTTTTAAAAATACATTCATTAACTCATATTTTATTTTCGTTTCATGACAATAATTTACATCAAATGTCTTTTATCAACACAACATAAAATAAACACATTTAAAAAAATAAAACACACTATTTTTCATAAAAGTAAATAGAACTTTATAATTCTATTTATTTTGAAATCAAATCGATCTTTATGAAGCCACCACCATGGTGGAAGACAGCGATGAATAGCTTGAAGTGTGCAATGGTGAGGTCTTTGGACATAGCTCGTGTGGGAAGATTAGGGTCCAATTAGAGAGGACTTTGTGGAGGTGCTTCCAAGTGTGTGCTTGTTAAGATTATGTGGAGGGATTTATAGATGAGTTAACAAGAAGGAGAAGGAGATGCAAGGAAAATGCACTAGAAATTGTTGCTCATGCCTCTTGGAAGAAGTAATTAATGGTTTGGAGTGATGATGGCAAGATAGTATAGGTGTACCTCCATATACCTCTTTTACACTTTGAGAGAGAGAAAGAAATATAAAGAGTTATACAATAAATGAGATATGTGAGTTATGTGGTAGAAATAGAGATAGAAAAATAATAAAGTATTGAGCACCGTAGAAAAATCAAAGGTGTATAAATATAACTACTTTAAATGAAAAGTGATCTTAGTATGGTGTGGTTCAAAATAGATTGATGGTTTTACGTTGATCTATTAATAATTTTTTGTGTTAAAACAAATTTAAGTATGTTTAGTTAAAACGAAACATGTTTAGTTGAACTTTAATTATGTTTTTAGAATATTATAAAAAATTTCTCAACAAAAAATTAGAAGTTATTGATATGAAATGAATTATATATGAATCTTATAAACTCAAGATAAAAGTAAGAATAATATGGATTCAGAAATCGAATTTTGAAATTATTTTTTGTGGAAGAAATTTTTATAATATTGTAAACATAATTAAAAAATATATAATTTTTTTTTTATAAAAAAAATTAGATTGATACAATATATTAACATTTCAGTATAGAATAAAATTGACTGCATGATAATTTTGTAAAGACTAAAAAATGTAATATTTTTTTACAGAAATTTAAAACAAAATTTTATATGAACTAAAAATCTATTTAACCATATTTTTTTTCTAACTCAAACGCCGCTTTCAAGCCATTTTATATTTTTATTTTCCATTAAATTGGAAATTTAAATGCGTATCTAATGTAGAGACAATTACCAAATTTTAATTTATTTGAAGATTTAAGTTATAAATTTGATAAAATTTGCATTATATTGAAGATTATAATTAATTTTATGGGTTTTGTTTAAAAATTTTGATGAGTTTTTTGAATTTTTGTAAAAAAATGATAACATTGTTTATATTTTAAGACATAAAAGATCAGATTATTACTTAAAATTAAATAAAAGAATAAATCGAATAGAAAAAAAAAGATAAAAGACTAATTAAAATTAAGTTGAGGGACCGCAATAGCAATTATGTCTTATTATTATGTTATTATTGTTATTGTTATTGTTGTTGTTATTATTATTATTATTATTATTATTATTATTATTATTATTATTGTTATTATTATTATTATTATTATTATTATTATTCTTGCTTTTATTCTTATTATTATTGTTATTCTTGCATTTATTTTTATTATTGTTGTTGTTACAAAAGTTTTGGTCATAATGAACCTAATGAAAAATTAGTATTCTAACTTTTTTGTGCTTTTATGTTTTTTTAATGGTTTATTTAAGAAAAAAAATATTAATCACGAATATCAAACAAGTTAATAGTTTTAAAGTGATTGAATCAAAATAAAGGAAGTCAAATAAAGTTATAGTTTATGGTATTCAAAGCTACAAATGATCATAAGCTTATCTCTATTGATTTACAACTTTGCATCTTTATTTTTAAGTACTTGTGATAATTTTTCAGCAAATATATTGAATCGTTGCTAGTAATAATAAAATGATAGTATCGAGTGTCGAATTCAATGATTGCGTTATACTATCGAATTGTGCTTAATTTAAAAAAAAATATATTTTCGAATTGATTGAAATAATTTTTGAAACTAAAAAGAGTCATGGTATTCAACTTTTATAATAAAAAAAAATGTCAGGAATGAACTTCACTAATCCAACATTAATTTTTAATTTGATCATAGTTATTGAATTCGAATTATTATCGAATTATCTTTATTATTCTTACCCTAATTTATTAATGGCAAAATCTTTAATTCTAAAGTATCTCATATCTCCTTAGTAGATTAAAAATTAGAATTATGTTTTACAATACAATAATTCTCTTATTAAACTATTATTTTTGCAAATAATTCAATTGGTTTCATGAACCTGTATCAATCCCTATACTACAACATCATAAATTTCTCATCTCAATCATCCGTAAAGTCAATTTCCATTTCAAAATACAAATCGTAAAACAGTTTACAGTTGATCAAACAATAAAAAATATTAAGCACATAGATGATAAAAACAATTCAATAAACTCATTTATATAACTAGAAATCAAATCAAACAAATAAGTGTTTCATTTTGTTTCATACCTCCCTAACAAATAGAATTTAGTTACTCATGACAAAGAAACAAAACATAGAGATTACAGAAAAATTACAAGAATGATTCTTGATAAAACTCTTTCAATTGTGTTAGAACCAAACTCCTATGAGTTTCTCTATTAAGGAACAAATCTTCACACCTCAAAATAGATAAATAGATATATGAAAAGTGAAAGAAAACAGACTTTTATGCATTATGTAGCACGTCGTGCACTCAAATGCTCCTAGACAGAAACAAATCGTCAAAATATTGTAGAAATGCGCTCTAGGTGCAGGCATTTGCGCTCCAACACACAACCTATTGTCAGACTTTACCCGTATTTTCCTCCGTTGAGTCTAAATTTGGTTTAAGTATTTTCATGAAAGTTGTAGCTATGAATCTTAACTTTTATTTGGACTTTGTTTGACTCCATTTAGACATCTACAACTTGATATATGGCTTAAATTCTCCATATATATCACACATAGTTTACAACTGAGTTAAGCATAATATTCAAATCCACTGCAACAATAAGAAACAAAATCGGTGATAAAAAGTCACTCTGTTCAAAATCTCGCCGCATTGTAAACTCATTGGCGGGACTTCCATTTACCAACACTGACACCATAGTTGAGCTCAAACATTCAAGAATTCCGCTTCTCCATTTAGCTAAGAAATTCATTTTAATCATCACATCCTATAAATAATTTTATTGCACATAATTGTATGCTTTTTTTAAATCGACTTTTAACATGATAATCTCCCTCCTTTATTTTATTTTTTTGCCTCATCCAACGTCTCATTTGATATCAAAATTCCATGTGTCAATGTTTTAAAAAAGTAGGTTGAGTTTGGAGTACTCAATCTTTAGTTTATTTAAATATTATTAGTCATTGAGGTTTGAATAACAAATAGTTTTGTTAGAACTCACGTAGTTTAATTGTAATTTTGGTGACTTATTCTTATTTATAGCATTTCTTATTTGTGAATAATATATAATTATATACTCTTTTTGACTTGTTTAAAAAAAAATAACTAAAACAAAAAATTGATTTAAATATTGAATTATCCTTGTAAATAACCACTCACCGGTCACCACAAAATACAAAACTATATTTAAAAAAGAGTTCTGATAGGTATACTTCATTCTATGGATAGTTTTAAAAAAAATCCCAAAATATCTTTACTTACCTTAAATTGATCTATTTAGGATGAACAAATTATTAGTCAAACTTCTTAAAATATTACACAATAAACTAGTGTGTTTAAGAAATAATAATTTTGTGTTAATAAATTACTTAATTTATCACTTACAAAAAATGTAAATTAAATAAAAATCATGATAAAAGTAATTAAAACATTGACTAATTTCAAAGAGATCTTAAAAAAAGACAAAAATCTCTTATATTTTGAGTAACAAGTACAAGTAATAATATTTGGCTTTTTTTGTCTTATTTATTATAGAATTTTACAGCTCTTTTTAAAGAAAATTACAACTTTTAAAATGTACTAGTATTTATTTATTGCTTAATTTATATTCTTATCTTATTTAAATATTTGTTTTTAATCTTGTATCTAATATTCTCTAAATTTAAAAAAATATAGAAAAAATTGTTCTAGAAAAATATAAAACAATAAATAAACCTATTGATTTTAATATTTTTCTCTTTTAAGTCAACTTTTTTCTTCCTCTAAATACGATTAAAATAATTCACTTTTTAAGTTTAAGATACAATGAATACATAGTAAAAAGAAAACAATGAATACTTTTGTCAAAGTAAATAAAATATACAAGAAAATATTGTTATACCTTGGGCAAAAAAAAAAGAAAGAAAATATTGTTAGAAACCGAGACACAAATGTTAAAAAAAAAAACATGTAAAAAGGGTAAGAAAAGAACACGTTTTGTTCGAAAAATGCAATAATATATCAAATCATCAAAGCGTTGAATTTCCCCTTTTGTTTGTCACAAAATAAAAACTCATTCTCTTTCTCTTACAAACTCAAACGCTTCGCTTCCACGCGAATTTCTCTCTCATGTTCTTCCCCTCAGGTTTGTCGCACACTTCAATCTTTCAACTTTCATTCCCTTAATTTTCATTCTCTTTTTTTTTTCCATCAATTAATCGTTTATTTCCTTTGATTCCATGTTTTAAATAAATAAATCTGGAAAAAATTGAATCCTCTGGAAAATGTTTAGGGTTTTTTTTTAGATTTATTTTACACAAAGCAGTATGCACACAGACGATATCGTTCATGTAGCAGTTTTTTGTGGCAAGAATTTTTTTTTCTCAACCATAGTGGCTAGTGTGGAGTTAGAAGCGGCACAAAAAATTCTACCATATTAATATTGGTATTATGAATACATATTAGAGTTTGATTCTTATAGACATGTTCAGATCTTTTAAGATGTTTAATGGATATTAACTTTTTATTTTGATCTTTTATTGTTATTTTACAATTTAGCTTTTTGTGTTATATTATAAAAAATCATTTATTTTATGTTGGCCTACCCGTACCTTAATTATTTAGAAAATTTCGTATTTCGTATCTGGTATGGTACCGTATCTGTACTTATGCATCATAGATTGCCTTTTTATGTTAAGAAATTTTTTAGGTGTATGATATGATTGTGTTTGTTGTGTTGTGATTATTATAGATGCTAAACAACATTGAGGATATTGGATCGCTGAAAATTTCTTGGTGATATTGTTGGATTGAGACTGTGAGTGGTATATCAGTGATGGCATGGTTTAGAGCTGGAGCTAGTATAGCAAAACATGCTATTAAGAGGACCCTTTCTCAAAGTGGATCTTCATATCTTGTTTCTAGGGCTAGAGTGCTTCCTTCATCACATGGTAGAAAGTTTCAGACCACTGTTTTTAAGGAGCAAGCTGCACCTGTACCTCGTGCTGTTCCGCTTTCTAGGTTGACTGATAGTTTCTTGGATGGGACAAGTAGTGTGTATTTGGAGGAGCTTCAGAGGGCTTGGGAGGCTGACCCGAATAGCGTTGATGAGTCATGGGACAATTTCTTTAGGAACTTTGTTGGTCAGGCTTCTACATCCCCTGGGATTTCAGGTCAAACAATTCAGGAGAGTATGAGGTTGTTGTTGATGGTGAGGGCATATCAGGTTAATGGTCACATGAAGGCCAAGCTGGACCCGTTGAATCTGGAGGCAAGGCAAATACCTGATGATTTGGACCCTGCACTTTACGGGTTTACCGAGGCTGATCTTGATAGGGAGTTCTTTTTGGGTGTTTGGAGGATGTCTGGTTTTTTGTCTGAGAATCGTCCTGTCCAAACACTTAGATCCATTTTGACACGGCTTGAGCAGGCTTATTGCGGGAGCATTGGGTACGAGTATATGCACATCTCGGATCGTGAGAAGTGTAATTGGCTTAGGGACAAAATCGAAACTCCTACGCCAGTGCAATTTAACCGTGAGCGTCGT
>NC_021162.2:19184495-19221133 GCF_000331145.2 Cicer arietinum | reverse complement strand
GGCTATATTTGACAGGCTTGCTTGGAGTTCAATGTTTGAAAACTTTTTGGCCACCAAGTGGACTTCAGCTAAGAGGTTTGGGCTTGAAGGGGGAGAGACTCTTATTCCCGGCATGAAAGAAATGTTTGATCGAGCATCTGATCTTGGGGTTGAGAGCATAGTTATTGGAATGGCACATAGGGGAAGATTGAATGTGTTAGGTAATGTTGTCCGGAAGCCACTACGTCAGATCTTTTGTGAGTTCAGTGGCGGTCTCACACCTGAGGATGAAGTTGGGCTTTACACGGGAACTGGTGATGTTAAGTATCACTTGGGAACATCTTATGATCGCCCTACTAGGGGTGGCAAGAGGATACATTTGTCTTTGGTGGCAAATCCTAGTCACTTGGAAGCTGTCAACCCGGTTGTTGTTGGGAAAACTCGAGCTAAGCAGTATTACTCAAATGATGTGGACAGGAAAAAAAACATGGGTGTTTTGCTCCATGGAGATGGTAGTTGTGCTGGACAGGGTGTGGTCTATGAAACCCTACATTTAAGTGCTCTTCCTAATTACACTACGGGTGGGACTATTCACATTGTGTTAAACAATCAAGTTGCATTTACGACTGATCCAATGTCTGGCAGGTCTTCACAGTATTGCACAGATGTTGCCAAAGCTTTAAATGCTCCTATCTTTCATGTTAATGGTGATGATGTGGAAGCAGTTGTTCATGCATGTGAACTTGCTGCTGAGTGGCGCCAGACTTTCCATTCAGATGTGGTTGTGGACTTGGTGTGTTATCGTCGATTTGGCCACAATGAAATTGACGAACCATCTTTCACTCAACCAAAAATGTACAAGGTTAGCCTTTTATATATTATGCTTTTCTTTATTTTTTTTTTATGCATATTGCTTTTGGACAAATAAATTAGATTTGCAATTTCGTTGACTTTTTATATAGGTCATCAGAAGTCATCCTTCAACTCTTGAAATCTATCAGAAGAAGCTTTTGGAAACAGGAGAGCTGACAAAAGACGACATTGATAAGATACACACAAAGGTCACATCAATTCTAAATGAAGAATTTCAAGCTAGCAAAGATTACATTCCAAAAAGAAGAGATTGGCTTTCAGCATACTGGCTTGGTTTCAAGTCACCTGAACAGCTTTCCCGTGTCCGAAACACTGGGTATGGTACATTTAAAATTCTTTTTTGCTTGAGTCTTTTTAATTATATGTTCAATACTTCTGACATGCTTGAACTTCCCCATTCAGTGTGAAACCAGAGATCTTGAAAACTGTTGGGAAAGCAATCACAACTATCCCTGAAAATTTCACACCTCATAAAGCAGTGAAGAGGATTTATGAACAGCGCGCACAAATGATTGAAACTGGGGAAGATATTGACTGGGGATTTGGAGAGGCACTTGCTTTTGCTACGTTGCTTGTTGAAGGTAACCATGTTCGATTGAGTGGTCAGGATGTTGAAAGAGGAACTTTTAGTCATCGTCACTCTGTAGTTCATGATCAGATAACTGGGGAAAAATATTGCCCCCTTGACAATGTTATAATGAACCAAAATGAAGAGTTGTTCACTGTTAGCAACAGGTAATCTTCCTATATGTAACTATCGAGCGTATTTCAGCTTTCTTCTTAATCTATTGACCGGTATCCTGGTTTCTCTGTATCTTGTCTTTGCTTGTCTTTGGGTATGACTTCTTCAACCTACAAACATATATCACCAATTTGCAACTATATTGTGTCACTAAACAGTTGTCACGCATTCCCTTATTTTCAATTACTACTTTTTTAAAAGAATATTGTTTTGTTAATATCATGGTTATTTGGTTATAGCTGTTTCATGCTTTGAATCTATGCCTGTTTTGCCATATTTTAATTCCTTCTGTTGAATATGCAGTGCTTCCATTTATTTCCCAATAACTATTCTAGTTTTTATTTGTGTAATGTGAATTATATTGTTCGCAATTCTTTGCTAAAACTGTATTAGCCATTTAAAATTTTTTAGTGAAATTTTAATGGTGTAGGAAAGTATTGGGTTACATTTCATAATATTAGTTGGGAAATTGGAATAATATGGGAACAGTAAGACACTTGGACTGTGTTTGCAATGTAAGGTAGTTTTTTAGGAGTTAGATCTTGTTCACTCAATAATGATTGGTTTTCATTTCCCCCCTACTTATTAAATTGTAAGTATGTTTGCACTTGGGATGGGTCATTTTGTTCATTGTACTTGATTGAAAATGTAAGGTCATTTTGCCTAAAGAATTCTGTGAAGTTAAAAGTTAATAGAAAACCACTTTATTTTGCATTTTCTTGCCTTTTCTCTGTTCTGTTGAACTTTTTGTATACTATCAATAATTGTTAATGGGTTTATGTTTCTTTATTAAGATAATTCGTATTCTATGCCTACTTTGATATACATATTCATGGCTTAATTCATAATGTGCCTTCTTTTGCATAACAAGATTAATCAAGAAATCATAAAAACCGAAGTGTAACTAGATACTACACTTATGGCAAAAAAATTCTTGATACTAATATTGCACAAATCATGAAAATTTTTATATTTTTAGTCTCTTCTCTAATTAGTTTTTGAAACAATATCCAGCTCGCTTTCAGAGTTTGCTGTTCTTGGATTTGAATTGGGTTACTCAATGGAAAACCCCAATTCCTTGATAATTTGGGAAGCACAATTTGGAGATTTTGCTAATGGGGCTCATGTGATATTTGACAATTTCTTGGCTTCTGGTGAGGCTAAGTGGCTCCGTCAGACTGGGTTAGTTGTGTTGCTTCCTCATGGTTATGATGGCCAGGGCCCTGAGCATTCAAGTGCAAGATTGGAACGCTTTCTTCAGGTTCTTGTGAATCAATCTTATAATTTCTTGAAATTACTTTTTAGTTTTTTTATCCTTTCTGGTTGAATCATCTTCCGAATTTGGCTATTGTTTGTCTACCTCATTTTTATGTGTTGAATTTTTTGATTGATGATATTGATGACCAACATATTGGTAGTCCTAGTGAACTCTATGTATATGTTGCTACTTTGAAATTGATGTACCAACTTGAATTAAATGGCGTTATCATAAAAAAAGACCTTGGTGTTCTACTATTTTGTCTGTTTTTTCATACGATGTACTCACTCCGTAACAAAACAAACAAAATTGACCACTTACACACTAATTAAGATAATTTGTTATTCACATTAATTATTGTTAATCTCATTTAAAAGTTCAACTTCATTACTAAAATTACCCTTCATTTCATTTTATTGCATAAAAAATTGGACATCAAATGAAGGATTTTTTTTTATTAAAAAAAAATGAAGGATATCTTTTATTTACTATCATTAAATAGGTTGAAAAGAGTCGACTTTTGTTTGTATTTTGTTACAACTTAAATGTGCCAAATTTGCTTATATTTTGTTACGGAGGGAGTACATGTGCTTCATATTTATAAGTAGATACTGAATAATGATTTATGCATAACTGCAATAGTTTGGTATACTAAAGGTAATAATGTCAACTGAACAACACTGAAACTGAAACTAGACTAGTTTGATTTTGCTAACACTAAATGTAGGAATTGGGCAATAAGACAAAGGGGAAAACAGAAAAAGAAAAGAGACAACTTTTCCGAAATTTAGATTGGTGGTTCAAATTTTTTATTTGTGCATGCAAGCAAAATAATTAACTCAAGCAATACCATTTTGATGCCTACTCTGGAACTTTATTTTAGGCTTGTTGCTCTGTTCATCTTTCAAACTTATCTGTATGGTATTTAAATAACAGATGTTAATGCATTGTTGCTCGGACCATTTCTTTCAAATTTATCTGTATGATATTTAAATAACAGACGTTAAACAATTTTTTTTGTCCATTTAGTTAGTGGTCAAATAACATATTCTCTCCAATTTCATGGCAGATGGCTGATGACAATCCTTATATTATCCCTGAGATGGATCCAACTCTTCGGAAACAGATTCAGGAGTGTAATTTGCAGATTGTGAATGTCACGACTCCTGCCAACTTTTTCCATGTTTTAAGGAGACAGGTCGGTACAATTAATTAGTTTAATGTTGGTTTTTAAAAATAATGTTCCATATTTTTATCTTATCCTGCTGCTTTTGTTCTTGCAGATACATAGAGAATTCCGTAAACCTCTCATTGTAATGTCCCCTAAGAACCTGCTTCGTAGCAAGGCTTGCAGATCAAATCTATCAGAGTTTGACGATGTCCAAGGACACCCTGGTTTTGACAAACAGGGAACCAGATTTAAGCGCCTCATAAAAGACCGTAACGACCACTCCAATGTCGAGGAGGGTATTAGACGTTTAGTACTCTGCTCCGGAAAGGTGAGTGGTTGTCACATATTAGAACCAACTGTCTTCATATTAACTAGTTTTTTGTGCTATTTCATCTTGTGGATTTTATAACAATGTTTTTGAACTATATATCTGGTCCCTCAATTTAATATACTAGGGTTTTAATATTTTCTAAGAATGTTGTTGCTGACTATAAAACCAACTCTTTCCTGCAGGTTTACTATGAACTTGATGAGCATCGATCTAAGGTTGATGCATCGGATGTTGCAATATGTAGGGTGGAACAGCTTTGTCCTTTCCCTTACGACCTTGTCCAACGAGAGCTTAAACGATATCCAAGTATGTATTTATCGTTTTAGAACACATCAAAGTATTTATTTTTACAGGTTGTCAAAGTATATATATACAAGATGTCCAATGATACATTGTCTTTCTGTTAGGAAATAAAGATTTAAAAATTTCTCATTTTCAAGTTGCATCTCTGACCTTGTCATAATAATGGAAATAGTAGTTCTGCTAATAGAGAGATAATTCTTCACTTTTCCTAAAATTGGTCATCATAATATTTTTGGCAAATCTGTTTTTTGTTCCTTTTTCCTAAAATGTTTGAGAGAAGGGGACACAAAAGGACCAACAGTGTAAACTAGTTTTACATTGATGTCCAATAAGAATTAAATATTTTGAAGTTATATTTAAAATGAGGTAACAAAATAGGCTTATGTGACTTTGATGAGTTCTCTCGATGTCGGTGACAAACAATTTTACACCGACAATTGATCCCCCGTTAAACTCAATGTTTTAACTTTTGAGCATTAAAGATGGTAACATTATATTTTCATATTTTTTATTTTTTCGCTATATGTCTTACATTTTTTTCTTCTGTTTTGTTTCTTATAGATGCAGAGGTTGTTTGGTGTCAAGAAGAACCAATGAACATGGGTGGATACACTTACATCTTACCGCGACTTGTCTCTTCCATGAAAGCTGTAGGTAGAGGTGGTTTTGATGACGTCAAATATGTCGGTCGTGCTCCATCTGCAGCCACAGCCACTGGTTTCCTCAAGGTTCACCAGAAGGAGCAAGCCGAGATTGCCGAGAAAGCCCTTCAACGGGAACCAGTCAACTTCCCATTCTGAAAGGTTTTGCATATGAATGCTTTTTGAGGATTATAGTTCACTTGATTTATTTATTTACATAAGGTGGCTTAACTATATTTGCTTTTGAGTTATTTGGTCTTTATGTTTCTCATGCAAAGCTTATAAAGTTCATACATATACTAAATGCTGAGATAGTTTTGTTTCTTTGTTGAAGAGGTAATTGCTATGTAATGTAACACGGAAATGCGTGTTGCGTTTCCAAGTGGAATCGTTACCTTGATGGTTTCACTTTTTTGTTTGTTTTGTTTTCCATACACTAGTACAATGTAATTTTGAAATGCCTCAGTGTTTAACTGTTTATTCAATAAATCATTTTTTCTCTAGATTGAATTATTGTATACTTTAAATACTGTCTTTATAAGCTTTTTAAAAAATTAAGTAATATTGCGCGGTCCTTTTAAGTTATTTTATTGGATCAGATTAGTCTTTTACCTTTTTTTTATTCCCTTTCTTCACCATTTTATCTTCATCTCTTGCAAAACAAAACCCTAGCACGTGAATAGTGAAATCCAAGAATTTAACAGTATGATTTTTTCCATTGCTTTTGAATCTTTTTCTGCAAGCACAAAAGAGATTATAAACTTTCCATTATTAATTTAGTTGAGATCTTCTCATTTTTTTCAAAAGAAATTGAGGACTCAATTCCGAGAATGATACAAAAAGTAGACACCTATCTATGACCTCAATTATAACAAAGGATCTAATTCAATTTTGTTGTTAGGAATGATGGTTAAATGTATTTTAGTTTTTGTTGATTTCATGTAAAAAAAGAAATACATGCACTTGGGTTACTTCCTTTATAATCTTGTTTACAACCCATCCAGAATATTCTGGTTATTCAATATTTTATTACCATTATTACCATTATTCTAGAGTATATTAAAAATAAGTGCATGAATAAAAATTAAAAGGAGTCACAATTCAAATCCTATTTTTTTGTGACATTTATGGCTACTATAGGAGTTTTTTAGCCACTCAGGTTGCTGTGGTTCACATTTTTCATTCTCTTCCTTTTAACATGAGTTTGCAATAATGGCCCCAAATTTTGGGAATCAATACAATCAGGGTCATGATCTTGTCAACACATCCCAACTCTCCATGCCCAATAATGTCACAATAGTAGCAAAAGAGAGGTAGATCTTCATATTTGAAATCCACCCAAAACACGCCATCTTCTATGCTTTGCACATTAACCCCTTTTATAAGTTTTTGCTTTGTAAATTGTCTTGTTTGTGATGAGCTTTCTAATCACATTGTTGGGACATTCATATATTCCCTCTTGAACATCTTCATCATCAAAGATAATAACTAGGTTTGGAATATCATTTTTGTTTCTCTCCTCATCAAAAGTATTGTTTTCCCCTTGACTACTTGAGCTGGCCATGTTTGTGTGGGTAAAGGGAGAAAAACCAAATATTAGGAAAGTGAAGGATACATCTAAATAATGTTGGTGATAGTATGTGAGTTGTCCAAATTCTATGCTCATTAGGTGCTTTCCCATTTGGAATAGCACCAAATTAATTCCAATCAGCTCGGTCCAAATTTGGGATCAATGGTAATTAAAGTTGTAAAAAATTGGGAACTAAGTACTTCTCATCGAAAGGAGAGGTAATTTGTGGGATCTTCTTTGTTAATAAATGTGAAGAATACTTGTGATTTTGCTAAAGATTGGAAGCATAGATTGGATTGCACATGTGAGGATCAAAACCAAGAATCATAACCATGGTGACTTTAAATTATATGTATTAATATCGAAACCTCTGTACTTTACATAATCTATCTCCACACATTCCATCATAATTGACTCATGAGCGGTATTTGTCGGGAGAAGACATTCAATCTAACATTTGTCAATTGAGTTAGGATTTAAGGAAATATATCTAATTTGAATTTAAAAATTAATTTTGATATATATATATATATATAATATTTTAAATAAATTTAAATTCATGAAGCATTTTTTTTTTAAATGATATTATAACATATTAGAGCATCTACAACGGGAGTGAAAATGAGTTCGTCCGCCAGCGTGTAATTACTTAACTTCTAGTTTTTTGTGGTTCACCGTTGGAGTTGTGCCAATGTGTCATCACGGTACCCGTCAAGAAGGAACGGTACTTTATAGCAGTTACCTTTTTTTTCTACCTTTTATTAATTTATTAATAATAATAAATTTATCATTTTTTATTAATTTATAGCCGTTAACTTCTTTTTAATTTATTAAATAATAATAATTTTGTAACTATTAGCTTTTTTTTAGTTAATATACCACTGTTAGCTTTTTTTCTTCTTCTTTAATTACGATTGTTAGCTCATTAATAGAAACAATTTATTACTCATACTTTTTCTTCACAATTTTTGTTACAGAAGTTTATTAAAGTTTTTATTAACGTACTTCTTTATTTATTTTTTCATTTAAATTAATATTTTAAGTTATAATAAAATTAAATATTAATGTATAAATTAAAGTAATGGAATATAATATGATTTTTTAAAAGTTAAACCGTAAAAAATGAATGAGTTGATTTAGGGTGATGTGGCATAGTAGAACTTCAATCACGTTGAGTTCACCATTGGAGTAGAAAATGAGTGAATTGATTCAAGATGATGTGGCACAGTGGACCCCATCTAAAGAACCCATATTGAGTTCACCGTTGTAAATGCTCTTACTTTCTTTATATAAATATATTATAATTATAACATATTAGTTGACCTTATAAAAAGTTGGATAAATAATTAAATTTTTTCCGTTGATATATTAACATAGACCGTTCTTTTATTAGTTACAATAGACTGTTCTATATTGTATAAGAATTAAATTATATGAATGTAACCATAAAAATTAACATAAAGTAAGTTTAATTAAAATTTTATTATTGTTAATTGGGAACATTTACATAAAACATATAATACGATACCATTATATTTTAAAATTTAATATGTATCCATAAAAAATAACATAAAGTAAGTTTAATTAAAATTTTATTATTGTTAAATGGTAACATTTACACAAAACATATAGCATGATACCACTCCATTTTAAAATTTAATAATGAGTGGACTCATTAAAACTAACATAAAGTAGGTTCAATTAAAATTTTATCATTTTTTACAGTAAATACGTGAAATAGAAAAAAAAATCGCATACAATTGTGAGGTCTTGAATTTAAGACATGATATTTTTTCTAATAATATCAATATTTGTTAGTTAAGTTAGGTCTTACGAATAAATTTTATTTATAGTGAATAGTCACATTTACACAAATGATATATTTTATAAACAATGCAATTTATATTATATCTTTTAATTGATGACAAATATTGCCACTGTTCTTCTAGAAAAACCAAGATGATATATTTTATTTTTGGCCTCATATTAACTAATTATTTGGATGTTTTTGGTCTCCCACTATTTTTAATGATATAACACTCTTATTAATGATGTGAACAATTTAATTTTAGTTATATATTAAAGTATCTAAGTTTAAATTTTAAAATATTAATTTAAATATTAAAAATTTATTTAAGTTATTTTTAATAATTTAAAATATTTATATAAAATATTTTATAATTATTTTTAATATTAAAATTTAATAAATTTTTTATTTATAAATGATTATATTTAAAATGAAAATATATAAATTAAATATTTCAAACTAATTTATTTTATCCAATAATAATTTAAAATTTTAAAATATTTAGATAAAATATTTAATTTATTTAATATTTAAAATATAAATAAATAATAAAATCAATTATAATAATAATGATATACAAAATATTTTATCCAAGTCACAAATATCACATAAATTACAAGTCTTTAACGAGAGTGTCACATAATAAAAATAAAGTGGTGTGAGAAAGTTAATTTTAGCAAAATAGAGGGGAAAATGCATTTAATCTATTTTAAATATAGTAATTCATTCTTAAACATATAATAACTCTACATCTTTGGTTCGTATTAGACTTAAGTAAAACTAATTCTAATCTTACATATTTACATTACACAAATTTAGCTCCTCTCACTTTATACACCCTTTATAAGAGTTTTGTCTTGGAAATAAATTACAAGGAATTTTTTTAGTTTAGTGGCTGAAGTTTTCATCATATGCTATCTACAGGAGGACGTAAAGGATTGGACAATTGATGTTTTCATGGATGCTGTTGGCAGAGCTGAAGAGTATGGTAAACATGGTTCTAAGTAATGTAACATGTCATACCTTAACGTTTGTATTACCTGTTAGTTAAGTTTATTTTCATATGTTTATAATGCTCAATATAAATAATTTCCAGTACTGTGTTTTGGTGATCTCTGTGATGAGATGGTATGTAATCATATTAATTACATTAATTATCTTCATTTTCAAATACACCCTGGAAATTTGTATGAATTGTTTGTCAAGCATAACTTACCACTTGAAACTATGTTCTTTTATGCACTCTTAAACACTCAAATTAGGCAATGCCAGGCCAATTATATATTTTCAGAACTTGTACCACAATATGTTGGTATAAAATCTAAAACGGGATGGCAACTTTGTAAAATGACCTCCACTCCAACGATAATGATTAGTTTCTTCACAATGGAAGTAAATCCTTTTATGTTTGATTTCTTGTCTTATTGACTACTTATTACTGATTACAGAGAAGGATGGATAAGGCAAAACACCAAAATCTGTATTCTGTTATGTGTTTTATGTGTTTTGACAGTGTAATCGTTCCTTTCTGTTAATATAAGTATATTCAGTTCCCATCTTCCCTACTAAACAGAAAAGTGCATAGTTTTAATATCTCAAATCATGGATAAGAAATAGGACAAAATTTAGACGCCTTTTTAAAAATATTTTTTTGTATGGTTCTTCACTTAACCAACCATGATTTTATCAAATTCATAATTTTTTTAAAACCCTAAAATGTGTATTTTATGTTAAGAACTATATTAAAAAGACCTAAAAAAATTCACCCACGTTTTTCTTACATTAAATATATAATGGAGAGTTAAGCCAAAAATATATTAAATATGTAAGATATTACTAATTTGGTTTATCGATTATTGATTTTAGTTTACAAAATATATTTGCAATTTTATCAAAAGATTATTACAATAAATTTTTGTTTAGTAAATAATTTCTCTTATAAAATTTTAATTAATTTATTCTCTTTTCACTCACCAATGTTAACCCGTCCTTCACATTTTTATCCCATTCATTTCAGATACACACTCCCATAAAACAACTTTGAAGAACACCAACATCGTTAATATTTATCGTCTCCTTCCTCCATCAATTTCCTTCTTCTTTCCAAATCCTTCAAAGACAAAAGTTCTCTGAAGTCTCTTACACCTGCATGACCCCTTTCATGTTCCTTTCATCCGATCAAGATTCATTAATCGATCAAAGCAACACTAAAGGAAGATACAAAGCATAATTAAGGGTTCTCTAAATCCGAATTAGAGTAAAGGGCATAAGAGCTAAGCATTGAGAAAATAAGCCAATCCCACAATCAACTCGAATTAAGGAATCCTTTCTTGGAAAATGGTGAGTTCTTTTCCTATAACTATTTCACATCTTGCATGTGAGTTTTCCGGGTTCATTTCTGATTTGAATTGATTTATGAGTTTAAAATGATGGGATTCTTAGAAAACTGAGAGTGAGGAAAAAACTATAAGGTTTAACATGTAGAAAATGTTTGAAATATGCATTTAGTTTTTCTAAACTCCATTCATTCTACATATGTTGTGTGAATGATCATGGTGTGTAAATGATTGAAGGAATTAGGGTAAATTTTTTGTTGGCTAACTGATACGCCCTTTGTGTTAACGTACTCCCTAAACCCTCAGATGCGTTTTTTAGTTTTTGCCTTTAATGCGTCTTCCTGCTTCTTGTAAGTCTTAGCCTTAAATTATGTCTCCTACGAATGCCTTTAATTTTGTTTCCTTTGGTTGCCTCTGATTTTGTTTCATCTGGCTGCCTATAACTTTGTTTCCTTTGGTTGCCTCTAATTAAGTTTCCTCTTGATGCCTCTAATTATTTTTCCTTTAGCTGCCTTTGTTCAAAGTTCTTGTGATCATGCTGCCACTGGTCAGAATCTTCTTCTGGTCATGTTGCCTATGATCCAAACATTACTTTAAAATATGCCGGTTTGAGGTCATGGCCAGACCAACTTTACCAAGAGGTCTCAATCATCTTACTGACCTACACCAAGATAATTGAAAAACTTTTCTGTACTTAAAGGAAAAGAAAGAGGACATGTTATTTTTTCATACTTTAAGGAAAAAAAAGAGATCAGTTATGTTTCCATTATTAAAAGAAAATAAGATTATGTTATTTCACATATTTTAATATAATAATAAAGTTAAAGTTTTTATCATAATATTCATACTCATTTCCTAATTTATGTTGAATTTAAGAAAAATAATTTTTGGAACTAACCCTCACTTTTTGAATTCACTGAGATTATTATCTCACCATCTATTTTCTTATAAATTATAGCAGATACGAGGGGCAAATGGTTGGATTCGAATATCAAAGGATGACCTTATTTTTAGAATGTATTTTAAATTAAGATGATGTATAATTTTGATGTTTTAGAGAATAAATCCTTAGACTTTAATATTTGCTAATTTTATAATTTTAATCTACTTGGTACACTGAAAAGTACTTGTAAACTATGTGTTTTATATAGTTACAAGTCATTTAGGTGATGATAATAATGATGTTTAAAATTGATTGTCTATGTCGTATTAAAATATACAAATTATTTTCGTATTCTAGACACATGGTGATAGATTTTACATTTTCAAATTAACTTATTATGTTTTTAAATATTATAAATTAACAAAAACTACTAAAAAAATTAAATAAGCAATGAAATAATCTTATATTTAAAACTATCTATAAAAAAACTGAGAGTAACCAAATAATTCCATCTTATTTGTTATATAATTAAAATAAAGATATGATATATATTATATCTAAATGGAAAAACTACCCTTATAAATAAGTCATATTTATTTTAAAATTTCAATTAATTTTTATAATTTTGAATATTAATTTATTAAATTATATAAAAAGACAAAACTACCCTTATGATAAAATCATAAATATTTTTTAAATTAATTGTTAGTATTTCATTTTTAAGTTTAATATCAAAATCTATTAATTTTTTTATATTTATATTTTATTATATTTTAATTTTAATTTTTTAAATTATAATTTATATATACATTTTTTTTGTATTTATAATTTTTAATACTAATGTATTTAATTATATAAAAAGACAAAACTACCCTTATGATAGAATCTTAAATATTTTTTTAAATTAATTATTAATACTTCATTTTTAAGTTTAATATCAAAATCTATTAAATTTTTTTATTTTTATATTTTACTATATTTAAATTTTAATTTTTTAGATTATAATTTATATATATATTTTTTTATATTTATATTCCATTATTATTTAAATTATATTTTATAAGGATAACTTAATAAATTATTGTTTTTATCATATCCTGCTGATTTTAACTTAACTAATACTCGAAATATAAATTTTTTAACAAGAGAGACATGATAAGATAGAGTTATAAATTAACTTATTATATTATATTAGTTTAATTAACATTAGATTTTAACATAATATGCTAATTATTTATATAATTATTTAATTTTTAAGGTGGTATTAATTATATTTTTTCGATTACACATTTAATAAATATAACATACATCATTCTTAATTCAATATTTTCTACTTTGCATTTCTAATAATGGTAAATATATCAATTACAAATAAGAGTAACAGATAATATCGACGAAACTAGTATCTTTCCCCTGTTGACATGCAAAATCAACGTCTATGCCGCAACAGATAATAATTTGTGGGGTCTCGATTTGTGTCATTAGAGACTATATGGGTCGATTTATGGCAAGTGCAAATTGGAAATGTAAATGTATGATGGAACCAATGCTTGTTGAAGCAATTGGAGTAACGAAGGGTTTACATTTTGCAAAGAAACTTGATTTCACTGAAGTCATCGTGGAAACTGATTGCACATATCTGGTAATTCAAATAAAAAACATAAGAGTAAATTAATAAAAGTTATATTCTCTATTTTATTCTTACACATTTTTTATTTTATTTTTATGAAATAATTTGATAGAACATTTATCATAGGACGAACGAAGTAATATTTAATTGGATTGAATATAGTAATTAAATATCAATTTTAAAACATACATTTTGGCAAACTAAATTAATAAATATATTTTTTAGTAAATACAATTTACATTGTAGCTGCAAAAATATTTAATATGCTGAAGCGCATATTCGAATTGAAAATCTCCAATTTCTTTGTAATTAGTGTGAGTTTTGCTGTTGGACTATTTAAGAACATGTCACTTTAGATATACTCTTACTAAATAAGTAGGATTAAATTCTTATAAAGTGAACAACTTATTTTAGATAATAAAATGTATAAGTTAATAAACAAATAAATCTTAATATTATATACACATGATTAAGCATAAATAATCATAACATTAATAATAAATTTATTCATTTTACTAATTTCTAACGCAAATTCAAACAAGTAAAATTTTATATCCTCATAAGTTGCAATTAGAGCCGTCAATTAAACTCTAAAGTCTAAAGCTCCTTTTAAAAAGTCCTCTCTATTAAGCCGCTTAGTATTGAAATAATTTTTTAAAACCACGACTCATTGTTTCATATTTTTTGTTGGCCTACGTGAAGGAAGAGGTTTATGAGCTCAATGTTTTGTTAATCTAAAATATTTTCTTAAAAAATTTTCAAAATCTATTATTCTCGAAAAAATATAAAAAAGATCTATAAAAAAATCTAAAACGTTTTTTCTCGAAAAAAGTCAAAAAATTATTATTTTTTAATAAAAAATAAAAATCTTTTGTAAATTATTTTTTATTGGAAAAGAATCGAAACTTTTTTATTGGAAAAAAATCAAAAAATTTAGTTTACGGAAAAAATTAAAAAAATATTGTCGAAAATGTTTTTGACAAAAAATTTAAAGATAAATTTGAAAAGTAAACTATTAATAAAATTTTAAAGGCTTTTTAGTTTTGGGGACTTCCTTTTTGGATTTTAATAACTATGAAATCTTTTAGCCCTCCAACGTGATAATTGAGACCATAATTAATAAATCTGTGAAATTTTCACAAGTAGTTACAAGAGATGAAATCAATGTTAATGTTAAAACTAAAATGAATAATATCAGTTATTAATAAAAAAAAAAAAATAATTAATATGATGATTAATTGTAAGTGGTGAAACCATGTTAATATTATAAACTATCACAGTAAACAACTAAATAATTAATATTATGATTAGTTGTAAGTGGTGAAACCATGTTAATGTTAAAAACTATCGGGCCCAATTCAGTTCAACCCAAATTATTCCATCTCAAACCTCAATTTACTTAGTTGCAGTGTTTTTTTAGTTATCCAATAACACAACGCCACATCACAATAATCAACCTAATATAACACTCCACGTGACTATCCGCCATATGCCAATAGTTCATTTCATGCAAATGCAAGGCACACAGTTTAACGGTTCAGATTACCCAGATGACACTAACTCTTATGTAAAAAATGCCACGTGTATGGCTATACAAGATTCTCATGCGATAACTCTACATAGCTCCACACTATATCAGATCCAAATTCACTTCTAAACAAAACTAAAAACCCACTCGCAATCACAAAAACACTTGGTTTTCAAAGTGTCATCATCAACAGCGCCACACCCGGGAAATTCTCCGTTGTTATTCCGGTGCTCCGAGCTTGGTGAATTAAATGAAGGGGTCGTAGATTCAATCATTCAATTCCATTTTCTCATTTTAGGTTACTTTCTTATTTTCAAATTAATACTATTTTTGTTTTATTTTATATCTTTTTTTTTTGTATTTGTTCGATGAGGGTGAAGATTTTGATTTGACGTTGCAGTTGATTGATTGAGGTTGAAGGTTTTGATTATATGTTACGGGGCAGTGTATTGTGTTTAAGGTGGTGCTGTGCTGGTGATTTGCATTTTCTGGTGAGTTGTTGAAATAGTCAATCATTGACATCAACAAGAGAAATGGTATGTTTCTAATTTTAGAGAAATTAATGCAAATTGTGAGCTTGTGATTTTTGTGTTGCTTTGTTTTGATTTATGAACTGGTATAGTGTAGAGTATACTCTTTCTACGTCACTCTATTTCTATTTTTGATTTTTTTTTTTAAGCATGATTTGAATTTTTGTTTTAATTTTAGGGTTAAAAGAGATTGCCTGTTTTTATCTATAGTTTATGTTTTGTCACCCAACGGTTCCAATCAAAGGTGTGTGTCCAGATTAATATGTACAACCATAACACTAACACGGCAGAGCTCTAATTACGGAGGGCCTCAAAATATTTTGATACTAGAAATGGTGATGGTAAGGTGTTGTAATATTTGTGTGAAATGGTTGAGTTACTCATTCACTAATGTTATGAACTTACTAGGATTTAACACTATCTTAGAGTTTTAGATTTTAAGAACTCATTAATTTACAATAGCACCGATAAAAAAGGTCAAGTTTTTTAACATAATTAATTCTATAATCGGTGTGTTTTATGAGTAGAATTGTGGTTGTTGTGTTATCATTGTCGAAAATTATCTTTGAGTTTAATATAGGAAGGTGATATGCTATCTGTACATACCAAATGGTATGCATCATGTAAATTGGTATGTATAGAGTGCATCATGTAGATTGGTATGTGTATAGGGACTAAAATTTATGTTACTAATTTTTTTAATTATTAAAGTTGCACGTTTTTTTTTTATTAGGAATTCAATTTTGAAGATTAGAACAAGGCCTCCAAAATTTTTAAGACAGCCTTGCTGGTGTCCAACGCATGTTAGTGTCGGTTACCGACACATTGATTATATTCTACTAATTTATTTTTTCAAATTATTATCAGTGCCGATGTGTTAGTATTCGTGCATGTCAGTATTTGTGCAGTGTGGGGATTTATAAGTAGTTCTATGGAACGCAATTTTGATGAATTATGAAATTGTTCACCAACTGGGTTGATCACTGATCAGATTAAAGAAGTACTATAAGGTTTATTATGTCACTTTGGAACTGTGTTGTGAGCTTACTCATTGGCAAATATTTATACTGATTCATTAATAGTTTGTATTGTAAATGTGAAATGTTAACTTGGAGGTAATACTAGTGTGACTTGTGTGCATGCTTGAAATGGATTCTGGATGTCATTTTGATGAATTGTTTTTGCTTGTTTGTTTCTATGTAGTGCTTTTAAATGGAAGCTAGAGTTAGATATTATTTCATTTAGGAAATTTGGATGAAGATTCATAAAACACATGCTTCATTAAATGTGCTTTATTCTTGTTGTGAAATAATGTCTTACTTGATTGATGGTGGTTTTGATATTTGTGTTTATTAGGTATGTTATTGTGTAACTTATTTATGGCTTGTAACCAGTAAATATTTGATTATAAATTCCATACATGGAATACTACTATGTCTTATTTTCAATGTATTGGCTGAATCTTCACTTTCTTTGTGATAAATCATGTTAAGACCAGTGCAAATGTCGATACAAGTGCTAAAACAGAATATATCTCACCTAATACTCAAATTTTAGCATTGCCTTTCCATATTGATGATAGATTTTCCTCATCTTGTGTCACTAATGAGGATTAGGGTCCGAAGGTGATTGTGTAGTAATCAAGGGATTCTTTCATTGGCAATTTCCTTGCATTTTCTATGTCATCTGGTCAGCTCTAGTCTGAGCGATTTTTTGAAGATACCTATAGCAAAGACCTAAAGTGCATTGTTTTGGTTCTCTACATGATTATCAATAAGTTATCTGACAATATGAGTTGCTGATTTTTTATTTTAAGGATAGTTAGTCAAAAGAAAATCCTGCCATAGTCTTTTTGTTTTTTGGTTCTTCAACAGTTGGTCCATCTTTGAACATAGCAAATTCTTTCAATTAGATTCTAAGCTATGATTTTTTTGCAGTCTTTTCAGAATAAAGGGTTTTGGATGCCAAGGGATGCTGGCTGTTTAACTAACGAAAATGTTGGATATGATGGTTCTTCAAGAATCGAGCCAAAGCGAAGTCATCAGTGGTTTATGGATACAGGTGAACCAGAAATATTCAGCAACAAGAAACAAGCAGTTGAAGCTGTTGGTGACAGGCCAGTTTCAGCTGTGAATGTTTCTCAATGGGACACCAGTTCGGGATTTCACTCGGTGGTAGGCCAATTTTCCGACCGTCTCTTTGGATCTGATCTTTTACGGTCTGTCAATTCAGTTGATAAAAGCATGCAGTCAATTGGAAGTGGAAATCTGAACATGGGAAGGAAGGATTTTGGGAATCAGTATGGTAATGATCCATCTGTGGGACTGTCAATATCTCATACCATAGGAGACCCTTCACAGTGTCTGAATTTTGGTGGCATCAGGAAAGTTAAAGTTAATGAAGTTAGAGATTCTGAGCATAGCATGCCAGCTGCATCCATAGGACACTCCTATAGTAGGGCTGATAACAGTACAATTTCAATGAGTTCTGGTTACGATAAGAATGATGGCAATAATACATCGGGCCCAACTTATAACAATGGATGTGACAACACCACTGCTATGGGGTTAAGCAAGACTGATGACAGTCTCCTTGCAATGGGTCACTTCTTCAATAAAGGGGATGGTAGTTTTATGTTGATGGGTCACAATTATGGCAGTGGATCACAATTATCAATGGGTCGGTCCTTTGACAGGGGAGATGGAAATTTCATAACAATGGGTCAGTCATATGGAAAGGAAGATGGCAATTTAATATCTCTAGGAACCTCATATTCCAAGGGGCATGAGAGCTTTACATCAATGGGTCCAACCTATGGTAAATCAGGAGAAAATTTTACAACTGTTACTCCTTCCTATGACAAGGGCACCGATCAGTTAATATCAATGGGTCCAGTATATGATAAATTGAATTCAAATATTGCTTCAACAGTTCCATCATTTGATAGCAGCAATTGTAGCTCTTTCCATATGGGTCAAAACTTCAATAAGTTTCAGGGCAGTGCCATATCTTTTGGAGGTTTTCATGTTGATCCTGAATCAAATCCCTCTGGTGGAATCATTAATAATTCTGATTCCTTAATAGGAAACCAGAACTCAGCTCAAGGTGTGGATAGGCAGAACGATCTGACCGAATCAAACCCCGATCCGCTTGTAAATAACACCCCAAAACCTAATGCTAAAACGGATATTGTTGTTAAGAATAAAGAGCCAAAGCCCAAGAAGGCTTCTACTAACAACTTCCCTTCAAACGTCAAAAGTTTGTTGTCAACTGGTATTTTTGATGGTGTTGCAGTGATATATTGTACATGGTCAAGGGAGGTAAAATGCGTTATAATTTTATCTTCCCTTAGAGTTGTTGTTGTTATTTCTACTAACGTCTTTCCCTATGGGTCAAAACTTCAATAAGTTTCAGGGCAGTGCCATATCTTTTGGAGGTTTTCATGTTGATCCTGAATCAAATCCCTCTGGTGGAATCATTAATAATTCTGATTCCTTAATAGGAAACCAGAACTCAGCTCAAGGTGTGGATAGGCAGAACGATCTGACCGAATCAAACCCCGATCCGCTTGTAAATAACACCCCAAAACCTAATGCTAAAACGGATATTGTTGTTAAGAATAAAGAGCCAAAGCCCAAGAAGGCTTCTACTAACAACTTCCCTTCAAACGTCAAAAGTTTGTTGTCAACTGGTATTTTTGATGGTGTTGCAGTGATATATTGTACATGGTCAAGGGAGGTAAAATGCGTTATAATTTTATCTTCCCTTAGAGTTGTTGTTGTTATTTCTACTAACGTTTTTGAAATTTTTTGTGTTCATTGGCAGAGAAATCTTAAAGGAGTCATAAAAGGAACTGGTTACTTATGTTCCTGTGATGACTGCAAGGATCAAAAGGTTAGCATATTAAATCACTTACATTCTTATAATCTGCAAAATCCTAACTAAAGGGCTCATGTAATAAATTCTGTAATGAAGGCTCTTAATGCATATGAGTTTGAGCGTCATGCCGGGGCCAAAACAAAACACCCTAATAATCACATATTCTTTGAGAATGGAAAATCCATCTATGCTGTTGTTCAGGAGCTGAAAAACACTCCTCAGGAAATGCTTTTCGATGCAATTCAGACCGTGACTGGATCCACCATCAACCAAAGGAACTTCCGTATTTGGAAAGGCAAGCAGAATTTTCAGTTTGCATTCCCATACACATCCTTGTCTTGATCGTTCATCCTTAGATATTAAAGTCGACATAGATTATTCAACTTTTTCTACTTTTTGATTTTAATATGCCTTTCTCCCTTTTCAGCATCATACCAAGCTGCAACTCGTGAGCTTCGGCGCATCTATGGAAAGGATGACGTGGTCATACCATCGTAAGTTCGGTGTTCTTCTCGAAAGTTCAGAACATTTCGTAGATATGTAATTTGTTCAGTGTGTGAATGGCAGCTTCAAAGTTTATGACTTTGTAATTGAAAATTTTAGTTGGCTTTTAGGAACTTGAATGCTTTATTTATGGAAATGAAGATATCTATTTTGTGGTTCCATTTCATTCTTTCTCTCGCAATTTGCTCACCTATAACGATTTCCATTCTATCAACTTGATCCTGAAAAAAATCATTGGTAATATACTCTCCTTCTTCTATGTTGATGAACTCAGTCTTTTCTTAGACATTATCTCCAAAGAAAACTCATTGAGGTTCATTTCCTCCTCCTTGTCGATTTGTCTGCTTTGCATTGAAAAAAATATACAACTCTAGAAGCCATTATTCGCATTTTAGCAGAAACAATAGTAACAATGGTGAGAATTTCTCAGATAGTTAATGTTGATTGATGAGGTGCATGTTTCCAAATAAATCAATATGACTTGCAAGGAATATAAAGCTAGAACTTAGTTGATTGATGGATAAATATAGTTCATCAATATAAATTGCAAGGCATACAGAGCTAGAACTTGTGTTGGTAGCTCTCCAATTTAGCTAACTGTTGTGTAAAGGAAATGAATTCTCTCATGTGTAATTTACACATGAGATGAAATGTGTGATCTTCCACCATTCATACTTATGAGTTATGACTACGTTATTGAGAGAGACTAACATTTTTTAGTTCTCTTCTATAAAAGCTGAGATATTAACATCTTTATTATGCTTTGTCTAAAATAGAAAGTCGTTGCAAGTCGAAGATTATATATATTTTTTTAATTTAGTATATACACTAGGATATTGACAGAAAAGGTTGAACAATCGCAAAGCCAAATTTGTTATCCTAAAAAACAAATTGGAAATATATTATGACATTGTGGATTAATTTTTTTTACAAAATTAAATTTTTTGTGGATTAATTTTTTTTACAAAATTAAATTTTTCATGGATTAATTTGTCTATAATTAGTCAATGTATAGTTACATTTATTTACAAACTTGTTTACGAGATGACAAAATTTCATCGATATCACTAAAAAGATGATATTGATATGTAATTAATATGGATAATCAACATATTCAATTACAATGCTACATCAAAATATCTAATAACAAAAGATTAAAAAAACTAATTTATAAAATTTAAGAACTAATTAAATCGATAGTTACAATTTCAAAACCAATAAAATTTAATTTCAAAGAAGTTGGGTTAAAGTTCAAAGGGCCTTCCAATGTCCAACTTATATAAATTTCAATACCCAACTTATATACATTGAAATTTTGTGATCAATCTAATAAACTTTAGTGAATTAGGATGCAAAATTAAAGGCACATTACTTAATTGTGGTCCAGGTCGAACCTACTGTTGGAGGAGTTTATTCTTCCACGTTTCACCCGTTCTATATAGTCAATTATTTATTGTACATATTGGTTGGAAAAAAGGATTGATTTAAAGTCACTTTTTAAGTTTTTACATTTATTTAGATTTTTTTTATACGGATTGATTTCTTTCATTCATGATGATGTTTGTTAAGTTCAGATTAATGTATTAAATTTAACAAGATTGAATTTAACCTCAACACAGCGAGACTATTAGGACATGGTCCAAATTAGAGAGGATGTAACTTTTGGTTATAGTATATTCTGAATTTTAAAAAATTACATTTATATCTTTAATTTTTTATACTCTAAACACTCTAAAATTTTATATTTATATGTCTAGAATATCCAAAATATGAAATTACTCTCATAATTTCACTCGACACTCCTATGTATCTTTTCTTTATGCAAACTAAATTTAATTTCTCTCAACTCTATCTTCTCACTATTTTACACTGTGGTTGTTGTGTTATCTGTCGAAATGTGTATTTGAGTATAATATGAAAATTTGACATGTTATCCGCACATTTTTTCTATGAATTAACCAAATTAAATGACATTCAATCATGTATATTGGTATGAGTAGAATCTTTGTGCATCATGTAGATTGATATGTGTATTGGGACTAAAATTTATTTTACCGATTTTTTAATTATTAAAATTGTACTTTTATTTTATTTTACTATGGACCTAATTTTTAAGATTAGAACATAACCTCTAAAATCTTTAAGACGGCCATGAACTTTGATCAAGTGCAGATTTAGATCCAATTAATGGCTTTAACGTCGTCAGTGTCACAACTTCGGAGACATATATATTTTGGGCACTTCGATTATGTCATTTTTGTTGGCTTCACTATTATAGGCATTTTGTTGGCTTCATTTTTGTTATGAGTTTGTTCGCAGATTTATCTTTTTATTTTATTTTAGAGATTTTGAATTGAATTATTTTTAATCAATATAATTTCTATCAATTTAAATAAATATCGTTATTTTTAGTAAAAAAAAATATTTGGTTGAAAGAAGAAATCAAGTAAAAAGAAATAGGTGAAAAAGAGTACGAAATAAAACTAAGATATGAGAGATGGTTCCCTTGTATTTGGTGATTATGCATTTACACATTTGAATTATCGGTGATTGTTTGATAAAGATTATACAATTTATATTTAAATTTGGTTTTTTTTAATTATATAATTAAAATTGTCCAAATGTGTTCAAATGATAAAATTATTTTGGTCTGTTTGATCAAGATTGAACATACATCGATGTATCCAAATGTGTAAATGCGTGGATTTCCTAACAATAGGGAATCCAAATTCCTAAAGATATGATAATCAAAGTATATTTGAAGTATTGTTTGATGTAAGAGGAAAATATAATAAATAGTAGATAAATATTAAATAATTTGAAAGAAAAAAAATTTACATTATGTAATAAACTAACAATGATTAAACTTATCAATAAGTTAATATCAATATTTCAAAGTAAAACACTTCATACCTTAGTCTTTCAATTTGAATTGATTAAATTAATGAGTCAATTTTAATCTTTTGATTTGGATATAAAAAAATTGGAAGAAAAAAAAAGTCCAACTTATCTCTAAAAAGTTTTAAAAAAAAAAATTGTTTTTTTTAATCTGTTCCGACGAGACGACTTGATTCTCCTCGCTCTGTCATGTTTTATTGGTAGGTAAACTGGGTGGGCCAACATAAGTAGCGAGTTCAAACCTTCAATCTGATCTACCTAAAATAGTAGACAAAACGATTCAATCTGACGAATTCATACTATTTTGCCACCCATAATTTCCACCAAATTAACACAAAAAAGAGATGATAGATTTATTGAATACAAATGAAATAACTAAAATACATAAAGAAAAAGACACCATAATTAAATGCTACTCTCTTCTTCCCCCAGTATTGACCTATTTGGTCTTTTTATATTGATTAAAAAAATTATATAAAGTGATAATAATGCTTTTACTAAATTATCCTTATAAAGGATTGATATATTTTCCATACCTATAAATGTAATGTGAAATATATTGAAATGAGAGTGGTGAATGTAGTAATAGTTAAGAATAGAATAAACCATCAAATTGATCTTCAATTAGCACTCTTTTTAGATTGGTCTTAAACTATTAAAATATACTAAAAGGTCTCTAAACTATTCTTAATCCAGCTCCTTAGTCTGTCCATCAATTTTTTCATTTGGATGTCTATCAATGTTAACTGTTTTTTTTATTGTTTAGTTTTTAAATCATGATTTTAAATTGTGATTAATGGTCATGATGAGGTTACTGCGATTATGGACGTTGTGGCTATTGCGATGCTTACACCGCCACATTGAAATATTACAATTGTATCACGTGGTGTTACAATAATTTAAAACTTTGCCTTAAACTAAAAAATCAAATCAATATAATTCATAATGTTTCAAAACACACAATTTACTCCATCAACTAAATGAGTAAACTAATAAGCACATGAAATCAATAAACCAACTAAAACAGTACACCAACTAATTTTTTTGGGTATTTTTGTAGAGTCAACATCCATATTCACATCTTACCTTTCTATTTGAAACAATAGTTTAATGAAATCTCTTCTAGTTACTAGTTTATATATCGCTACCTGATTTATGGGTTTTTCATTTTTCTTATTGGTTTAAGCTAAATTTAATTGGTTTATTTATTTAAATTATATTTATGCACTAGTAGTATTTTCAATCATGTGTGAATATAAAAGAATAATATAATTAATATCACTTTAAAAATTGAAAGTAACAATTATTTTGAATATTTTTGTTTTCAAATTATTATGAATCAAACTTGAACTCCTAGTTCTACGACAAAAAGTGAAGTTGTTGTCGAAGAAGGTGATGGTTGTTACCCTGAACTCCTTGTTGAGGATAGTGTACTTACGCACACTACGACTATCAAGTAAGTTGTTGTTAAAGAATGAGAGATTTTAGATTATAATTTTATTGTACCTTTACTCTTTCAAATGCCCTTCCTTTATATTGGATTCTCTAGAGTTTCTAAAAGAATTTCGTTACCATCATTGGAAAGGGGATTCGTGATTCTTGGATCACCCTATGATGTGAGACTTTTTCCCTTTTGGCAAGAAATGGTGATTGCCAACTGTGATTGAAATCATAGTTTGATTGTCATCAAGTGACTCAAGATGTTAACATAGGTGAACTACTTTAGTGCATCATCACCAAATGTACTTTTCGGTCATCTGGTGGCTAGGATGAATGTATAGGTGGGTTACCATAGTCATCGACTTAGGATACTTTCATGCGATGAAATGTGCCTTAATTTTCAGAAACTTTGGTGCCCTTGTGAATCGGATCGGGTCGATCTAAAGTGGTCTCATCTCCTTTATGGGTCTGATCTATGATATTTTGAGTTCGACCCGCAAATAATTCAATTTTTGCATGATATAGAGAGTAATATTTTTTTTTCACTAAACTCCTTTTTGCAAATATCAATATGGTCAAACTTTGAAAAATTACTTCATAATAGTCAACCTTTGAAAAATTACTTCATAATAGTAATTCAAAGAAGACACTTTTACATACATATAACTTAAATATTATTTTATTAAAAATAAATATTTTTATCTTTGTGATAAGTAAATATGTTTTCACCCATCTCCTATGCCCTAGACTTTTTAGAAAAAAACTAGCAAGAAAACTCGTGCTGATGTACGAGTGATGCATTATATTATATGTGCTTCATTTAGACGTTAAATAAAAAGTTAATTTTATTTATTAGTGACAAATAATTATCTCATATTTTTTTTTATATTCTTTTTTGTGCTTTTCTACACTTAAAATTGAAAAGAGTAACTTCAATTTTTTTAATATTAATTTTTTGTTAGTGATCTCATATGTTATATGGATAGTTGGAAGATAAAAACTAATGTATAGATGAAAAATATATAGTTGAGTGATTTTGATTTTTATATTTATCATTGCTAAATATTTTTTATATATATATTTTTTAATATTTATCAAGGATAGAGATTTGTCTAGTGTTTTAATAAATTTATTAATAAAAAATATTTGTCAAATGATTTTTTATTTTTCATTATCATATATTTGTCCTACATTTTTTTATATATTTATTATCAACAAATATTTTTCCCATATTTTTTTTATGCAACAGTTATAAATATTTATTTTTTGTGTTTTTTTCAATGCTAAAAATTGAAAAGGACAATTTTAATTTTTTAATATTGATTTTTTGCTAGTGTTTTCATATCTTATATTGATAGTTGAAAGATAAAAAATAATGTGTAGTTGAAAAAAAATATATAGTTGAATAATTTTGATTTGCGTATATAATAATAATTAAAAAGTAGTATTTGATTGTGTAAAAGATTTGTATGAAATAAATTATTATTTTTATCTCTAAAATTTGACAAAGCTTAAAAATGAGGACATATTGGTTTTTTGTACTTATTTTTTCTAAAGCAGTTATATTTCTTTTGTAAAGAAAAATATAGTATATATATATATATATATATATATATATATTGGTAGTTATTTTTCTCTCTCTTATATTTACTTGATTATCTTCAATAATGTTGCGAAAAAAAATTAAATAATAATAAATTTATGTTTTTGATAGGTGTTTATTTTCTTATATTAATAGTGTCGCAGACGGTTCTATTTTTCTTTGAAGATGAAATTAAATTCCCATTCTCATCTTTCATCGGGTTGGATTTCTCGGCCCTAACCCTCCATCCATATATATAAATAATAAAAGTTTAAGAATTATATTTAATAAAATTAATATAATAAAATTATAATTATTATATAATAATAAAATAAAATTATATTTTAAGCAGAGATAAGATTAATAACTTATAATATATAAAAAAATAAAATAAAAAAAATAATTACATATATATAAAAATTAAAAACAGTAACAATTTTATTAGTCAAACATATTCAAGGATTTCAGAGAAAAATCGAACTTACATGCTTCTTTAATTGTATTTGCATGAAGAGTTAAAAATTGAATGGTAAAAAAGTATTTACGCTTAACAAAATATTAATAATATATAACGATTTTACAATAAAAAAATTATATTATTTATTTGATATTAATTATTCGGTATGTTCAACCAAACAGATGGTTTCTAGATGTTTTAGTAGTCAGTTTCACATGTTGGTCAGATTATTCTGAAATCTTCCAGCTCAGGTCCTCTTGCTGCTTTCTTCAATCAAAAACACATTACACATACTTGAACTGAATCCTTTGCATTTAATTTGAAAGTTTGAAATTAGTATTTTGTATAGAAATATTGTATCAAAGTTTGAACATTAAATCAAATACAATTCTAGTAGTGCCGCCGCCCAAAACATACTATACATGCCTTTCTATGACTTGTTCGGTTTTGTTTGGCTAAGCAAATATGTCATGCTTTCGTAACACCACACGCCTCCTTTCACACCAAACAACTCCTAAGTAAGATACCCTTTAGTTCAACAAATCAAATTAATTGCTTTTATTACTGAAGCTATAGTAAAGTCACACACTAGCTTATTTCACAAGAAATCAAAGTCACAATAATAGTGATTGGCAACAATATTTGTCCCTACAAGCAATTGTACTGTTGACACATTTTAAATGAGTAATTTTATAATTAACTAAAAGTTTGATAGTAGTATATATATTATTCTACTCCCACCATATCCCTCTTTATAAACATTAATTGAATATTTTTACGTATATTAAGAAAATTAACTAGTATAATTAATATCTATATTTTATATAGCGGAAAAACTTCAAAAATATTTATGAGAGGACCAAAATAAAATAAGCAAATATATATATATATATATATATATAAAGAGTAAGAAAATTGAAATTAGTTTAATGATTAATATTGTTGTTTTTCAAGAAGAAAAATGCAATTCAAATTTTTTGATTTTGTATTTTGGAACTTTAATTATATCTTGCTCAAGAATGGAACTTGTTAGATTTAGTTATATATGATTTAAGTTAGTTATGATTAGATAAAAAGTAGTAATGTAAGTTACCTTATCGACACTATATAAAGGTATATTATATATTAATTTTATTATAATTTTGTACAGTATTATTTTAAATTTTAATTTTTTTTTTTAATTATTTTTTTTTTAGTTAAGTCATAATTCTCAACAAAACTTGCGGCAAGATTTTCTTTCAAAACATTATTTAGCTTTTGCGACAAAGTGTAAGTTTTTCACATAAATTACATAGTATTATACACTTTCTTCAATCTGAAATATAAAAAACAAAAAAAAAAAATCATATTTTGTAGTTTTAAATATAAGCAAAATTTAACCAATTAATTATATTTAATGTTATAATATATATATATATATATATATATATATATATATATATATATATATTAAATGTTGGGTAATTAGGATGAACCGTCTTAATCTACAAGAAGATTCGTCACTAATTTTATATATAATTGTTACTAAATTGTTTATTATATATATAAATATATATTTAGCGTTAATTTTTCACATTCCATAATAAATTAACTGTATTATTAGGAATAAAATGAAGGAAAAAAAAACATCTAATAATAGACACATGTGCTTATATTTAGAGATAAAATTTTTTTTCAATAGGTACTTATAATTAAGAATAGAAGAAGTATTTCACTAGAGTGCTACATTGAACATTATTTCTTCAAACATCTGTATAAAAATCTCCATTAATTAGATTAAATTTGTATAAATTAAAAAAATTTACGCTAACCAAACATGGTAGATAGCTGCAAAAGTTTACTACGAGATAATTGAGAATATTTACTTAGAATCTCTAATGGTCGGTATATGATAAAAATAAATAAAATAAAAATATTATGTAATCACCATAAAATCTATTATGTGCTTCATGTGATTTTGACAACAAAATAAAAAGTAAATGTTACTTCCTCCAATTATAAATATAAAAAAAAGTCGAAATGTATATCACCTTAAGAGGGAGTACTTCATAATATATTGGAAATAGACCAAATAATGATATGAAATATAATCCTCTAAATTATCCTTGTAATAAAGTTACGTTAAATTTTGTAAATAATTTTAATTTTAAATAATTTTTTATTTTTATTTAAATATTTTCTATTTCAATAGATTTTAAGTTTTTGATCCTATAAATAACAAAATTACTCTTAATATAAAAATTATACATGTTAATTAATTTTTTTAAATTATGTGTAATTTCAAAATGTATGATCATATTTTAAATTATAATAAATAAGAATTATTTAAATGACACATGATTTAACTCTCTCATTCTCTTATCGTAAAAGTTGAAGGAGTGAATGAGTCAAATAATCAAAGTTCAAATTTTAGAAAAGGTGTTAAAATACTAATTTAACAAAATTAGTATTTTTCTATAAAAAATAAAATAAAACAGAAGTTAAGGGTTTAGTACAAATATTTTATTATATCCACTAGTAAGGAATTGAATGCCTAACCATACGCTTAATAAACCTAAGTATCTATCACTTACCACACCATGTTGCTAATATACTCTATAAATTAATTCTTAATAAAGTCCACACCTATTAAATAGATGTGATTAATTTACAAGGCAATTAGTTTTAGTTTTTAAAATAAAGAGTGTATTCTAGAGTATGTCAAAAAGAGTATATCGCAAGCATACCTACGTGTACATAATTCTTATCACAAAATGTCAACTATCAACATAAGTGTTCAACACTCTCAAGCTATATCAAACACAACCACCATACCTTTATAAATACCACACCTTTCTTAGTCTCCTAGAGTTTCAATATTCCTTTACAAACTTTCACAAACATTTTCACACCTTTCAAACTATATACCATATACCTTAACATTTCAAATATATTTTTGTTAAATTCTTAATTAGTCTATCTATATATCTATATAGTTTCTTTTGGCATCATGAAGAGAGAAAGAGAAAGCATAACAATGGCAAATTGTTTGATGTTACTTTCTCGTGGAAGTAATCAATTTGAAGCCACATATTCATCAATCTCTTCAAACAATCGTGTGTTTGAATGCAAAACATGTAATAGGCAATTTTCTTCATTTCAAGCACTTGGTGGCCATAGGGCAAGTCATAAGAAACCAAGGTTGATGCAAGAAAATGGAGAAAATATTGATGGTCAATTGCTAAATACACCCCCAAAGCCTAAAACACATGAGTGTTCTATTTGTGGGTTAGAGTTTGCAATAGGACAAGCTTTAGGTGGCCACATGAGGAGACATAGAGCTTCAAATTTGAATGGAAACATGATACACAATTCTAATACTATGAGTTGTAGTAGTGGTAGTCTTGATTCTTCACAAAAGATGAAAGTTGTTGGTAACAAGAGAGTTTTTGTTTTGGATTTGAATTTGACTCCCTTTGAGAATGATTTGGAGTTTTTTAAGATAGGAAAGACAACTCCTAATTTGGTTGATTATTTGCATTGAATGTCTTGAATACTTTAATTCATTGATTTGAGAGTTAGTTAGTGTATCATATAGATATACTTACAATAATACTATTGTTTTTTATTTTTTTACTTGTAGTCATGTATATACTTTTTTATTTATGAAATAGTCTATATACTATCTATACCTTTTTGGCTATCATACTCTATGAAATGTTGTTGATTAGTTTCTTGGGCATAATTAGAACTACGTGATATTTTGAGTCAAAAGAAAATGTTTGCATATACCACAGATTAATTATATGAATTAATAACCGGTTAGTACAAGAGATTAAGAATTCTTAATATAATTAGAACGAAATATTTGAAAGAATTTTGATTTAAATTCTAACTAAAACAATATTTAGTTATACTTTTCTTACCTTTCTAATGAACTCTAAATTATTGGGACCTATTTTACTTTTTCACCAAAAGTAAAGCATACAAAATACCATAAAATAACCAAGCAACTTAATTATTACTCTCATTAATATTGTTTTAAGATTGCAGTAGTTTCAGGTAAAAAAAAAAATAACATTATGGATATTAATAAAGACATGGATGACTATTGGACATTGCAAGTAGTCCAATGGCACATACCTCTACTCGGTGAATTTTTTTAATTTTTTAATTTTTATAATATAATAAAATGAGATTTAATTATTTTTGTAGTTAAATATATTTTTAATCTTTACAAAATTACAATCTTTTAAATTTAGTCACTAAAATTTTTTATCTACTTCTAATTTTTATTTTTATTTTGCAAGGACTAAAAATATCTCTTCTTTACAGGAAAATATTTAAAGTAGAAACTATAAATAAATAAAAAATATTTATGAACCAAAAACTTGAAAAAAGATTTATAGGAACTTAAATAATGATGTACGCACATGAATAATCCTTTTATTTTTTTATTTTTTATCAAAGGCATGAATAATCCTTTATAATTATATGTACAAACACACAAATATGCTTCATTATGCATGACTTTATAGTTTGTATTCTCTTTTTTTTTTTGTTCAAGTACTATTAGTTTTGTATTATTGCTAATTGTGTAATTGTATGGTCCTTCTTTGTTCAATTGGTGATTTTTCAAAAATTAATAATTTTCTTGATATTTGTAAATACATTAACTTACAAAACAAATAAATTACGATATTAATTAATGCCTCACAAGTAACAAGAAGGGCACAAAATATTTTTTTCGAAAAAATTGGCATGATATTTTTTTTAATAAATTAAGTATCCTATGTGATTATGAAAACTTATACCCCTTAGTATAGATATTTATTTAACAGGTTCATCTCTTTTAATATATATATATATATATATATATATATATATATATATATATATATATTTTTTATAAATAACGGTTAAAAATCAAAGTATGTATTTATTTATTTAAGAGGTTGATCTCTCTTAACATATATTTTTTTATAAATACCGGTTAGAAATCAAACTCTGACTAAATGGTTAAGAAGTCTAAATATCTATCACTTGTACCAAATCATATTTTGTGGCATGATGGTTTTATATTCGAGAATAAAGACTATTTATACACCGACAATCAATACCAACTTGTCACTATATTGGAGAATTGCATAACTCCCCTTTTCAATTTTTATATAGCTAAATATAATTTTAATTATTTATCTTTTATCTAATATTCATTTTTGTCCTTTATCTTTTTTATTCATTTTGATCATTTACCTTTTTTTTTTATTTGATTTGGTTATTTACCTTTTACTTAATATTCATTTTAGTTCTTAATGAAATGACAAACTTGTATAATTTTGCACAAAAATAAAGGATTAAAATGATTATTAAGTAAACGATACAGGACTAATTTAAAAAAGATAAAGGACAAAAAAAAAAAAAAAGATAAATAATCAAAATTATATTTAAGCCTTTTTATTTTTGACACATTGTGATTGTTGGGGAGTCCTTTATCCTATTTAAAAAATAAATGTCCTTTATTCGATTTAAACTATTTTTTGACCAAATAATAATTTTGTTGGAGAGTCTCAGAGAGCGCAATAACAACAATTGGTTAAATGTTCAGGATCCATAACATATTTTGATACCAAATCTCACCCAAAATCTTAAATAATTGGTATAGGTCATATCTTTTATATATCCAACATTTTCTTCATTCCTAATTGATGATAGACTAACACTCATATTTGAATTCCATCAATCTTCCTCTAAGTGTGAGTCACTAACATAACTAGATTTGATCTACACTAGGATCTCTCATTCTCACTTCTCCATCAAGCCAAACTATGGCTCTAATACCACTTATGTTGGGTTTTGGGCTCCCTTCCTATGTGGAGAAAGGCCCAATATGTGCAAGTCCATGTGTCTCACTTATCCAAGTGGAGAGAGGTCAGATTAGTGGGTGTGAAAGAGCTGAATTCAGAGAGAGAGGCAAAGAGAAAAGTGAGAGAGGAAGAGCAAACCCTATTTTCGCATAAAACAGAGCAGCTGCACTAAATTCGCGATTTCTCCTTCGTTCACCGTCGGATCGGGCTGAAATTTGGACAGCAGGTTCGTGACTCGTGGTACTTCATTCTGACCGTTTGGATCGTCGATCAGAGGTCTGAGGTGGGAGAAAATGAACTCGGACAGCAGCAGTTTTTCTGGTTTTTTTGCTGAACTTTTTTTCTCAATTTCATGTTTGTTTTCTCATTGTGTTGGCTGATTGTTGTGCTGGTTACCTTGCTGTTTTTGGCTGGTTACTGAGCACGAATTTGTGCCATATTAGAAACTCTTTGTACCCATATTTTGATCATAGTGGAACACTATTACTGGCTTGGTCCCGTGGTTGTTTACTTCTCACATTGAGAAGGTTTTTCCACGTTAAAAAATTATTGTGTCATTTGTGATGGTGATTTTAGTTGCTGTGATTATTTGTTGATTGCTCCTCACAGATTCTTGCAAGTTTGGGAAATTGATTATCCGCTGCATATTGCTCTGTTAGAGTTGTTATTATATTTGTTGTTGAATTTCCCAACAGAGTGGCATCAGAGCTCTTTGGTTAAGGGGCTGTTTGACTTGTTTGAATGATGGAGGCAAATACAAATAGAATGATTTGTTTGAATGGCACTAATTATCACTTATGGAAGGGAAAAATGAAGGATCTGTTATTTGTGAAGAATTTGCATCTTCCTGTGTTTGCTACTGAGAAGCCAGAATCCAAGACTGATGAGGATTGGAGCTTTGAACATCAGCAGGTCTGTGGTTTTATTCGGCAATATGTAGAAGACAATGTTTATAATCACATTGCTAATGAGGAACATGCAAGATCCTTGTGGAAGAAGATTGAATCTTTGTATGCTTCTAAATCAGGGAATATATATATATATATATATCAAATTTTATAAATTTTATTTTATTGATATTAAAAAAATAAGTTGACTTAAAAATAATAATTTAAAATTAAAAAAAATCTAATTATAACTTAACTTAAAAACTAACTTAATAATGAATTTTTATTTTTATTATTCAACCTATGTTATTTATAGGCTTAATTGCAGGTTTGGTCCCCCTATTTTAGCTGAATCGCGAAAGTAGTCCTCCCATTTTGTTTCTCCCCAGTTTTGGTCCCCCAAATAGAATTTCGGTCCAAAACTTAATGAAATTTCATTTTTTTTCTATTTATTTAAGTCACACCATGCCTCAAGATTTCATTTGTAACAATTATACCTGAAATCTATGATCATAAATGGTGCAGTACGACTTTAAAAAATGAAATTTCATCAAGTTTTGGACCAAAATTTTGTTTGGGGGACCAAAACTGGGGAGAAACAAAATGGGGGGACTACTTTCGCGATTCAGCTAAAATAAGGGGACCAAAACTACAATTAAGCCTTATTTATATGAAATACAAGACATTTAAGAGTTCATATAAATTTTGTTGTATCAAGTGGGCAAAATATCTTTTATTTTAGTACTACTCACAAAATACTAAAGAAAAATAATGTTTCCGTTACAAACAAAAAATTACAATACACATAGTATCTTTTATCTTTGAATTTGCATGTTAGTCTTCATTAATCTTTCATGAATCTTTTGAATTCATTTGAATTTGTGTGATATTTAATAATAAATTTAGAATATAAAATGTATAGTATAGTAGTTTTTAAATTTGATAAAATAGTGTTTGAAGTTTGAAAAACCATTACTTGAATCGATAAAAATGAATTGTTTCTTTAATTCCTACATAAATTCTATATTTTCTTAAATAAATTATTATTTTTCTCTTCAATATTCTAGAAGTTTAATTGAATTCATGGCTAAGAAGTATAAATACATTTTATATTTACTTAAATAAATTATTTTTTATTTAATATAATGTAAACACCATTTATTAGACAACTTATAATCAAAATTATTAAGACGGGCAACAATGAGAGAATTTAAAATCGGAGTTATTAAGACAAATCTTGTATAAAAGACTACAAATATAAATATACAAATAAGATTACAGAAATATACATATACACATTTACAATTTTTTGAGACAAAATTAAGAAACATAAACAATACAAAATATATATATAAAATAACATAACAATCATAGTAATCTTTTTTTATAAATAAAATAAAATAACAATTATAGATTGAATTTTTTTTACCAATTCAAGTAATTAGTGTGAACATATTGCTACGCGCAACACGAACAAATACATAGTTTCACCAGGAATATTAATCTCAAATCGATAAATAAAATCTCACGAATATTAATCTCATTACTATCTCCGTTGCATAAAAGTTTTGTTTCACATTGAGGAGATCAAAACAAAAACCACGCACACCTCTAACAACCAAATTCCATGACTCATTTCTTGGAGAAATTGAAGCAATAAACTCTGATGGAGAAATTGAAGCAACAAAATATGATTTTTGTTTCAGACATTGGATAAAGATGAATAAGAAAGCTTTGATAAAGAAAACTTAAAAGAATTGTGTATACAGAGATAATATGAATAATATTTATAAGGGAGACGCAAGAAATGAGAGAGTACCGAAGATAGACGGTTAACAGAGTAGTAAAAGAGTTCGTAAAATAAAATAAATTTTTTAATTAAATTAATTTGAAGCGGGTGGTTGTTAAAGTAGTGTTTAAAAAACAATTACAAAACTGTCTGGTGTCATTGACTGACTGTATTTTGCTGTTATTCTTCTTCTTTTTTAACTGGCCACTAAATTCTCAACAGTTAAACGTCAATGGTGTAGTGTATTTTATTTTTAATCCATTATTTTTATTTTTATTATTTTATTTTTTTAATTGACATTTTTTTAATTGGCCACTCAATTCTCAACTGAGGCATGTACAAAGTCGTGTAACATAAGTTTAATTTTATTATAAAAAAAGAGATATTATATTGTATAGATTACCTTTTAATTGGCCACAACCGTGAAATGTGAAATGTCAGGTCGTGCATTATATTTTGTGTTTATTTACTTATTTTCTATTTTCGATATTCAATATTAGAAATTGTAAACTCAAAACAAGTGAATAAGAATGAAAATATCTTAGAAAAAATAACAATAAATCAAAAGAGAAACAAACAAAAACCAAGCAAACCAAAGAAAGAAGTTGGGACTTCAACTGTCGTTTCCGTCAAAACGACGACCGACCGCCACCAGCGCCACGCAACCACACTTCTTTCTTCTTCCTTTCCTTTTTCTTCTTCCCTTTCTTCTTTCTTCTTCCCTATTTTCTTTTCGCTTCCCTTCCCTCTTTCTTTTTTTGTCTTTTGTTTTTTTTTTTCCTTTCTAAAATTAATTTTTGCTTGTATGTTGTAGTACCCTAATTTTGTCCATTTTGAAAACAAATATAAAAAAGGAAATATGTATTCTTTTATTTTTAATCCATTATTTTTATTTTTATTATTTTATTTTTTTAATTGACATTTTTTTAATTGGCCACTCAATTCTCAACTGAGGCATGTACAAAGTCGTGTAACATAAGTTTAATTTTATTATAAAAAAAGAGATATTATATTGTATAGATTACCTTTTAATTGGCCACAACCGTGAAATGTGAAATGTCAGGTCGTGCATTATATTTTATTTTTAATTTATTTTCTTATTTTTTAATTGGTCATTCACTTCTGCATTTTTTATGTAATGGAAGTTTTATTTTTTTCTTAAAAAAAATCTTTTATTTTTAATTTATTTTTCTTATTTTTTAATTGGCCATTAACTTCTCAACGGATACATGAAAAAACTGTCTAAGTCGTGGTGTATTGTATTTTATTTTTAATTTTTTAATTGACCATTAAATTCTCAACGGATGTATCGTGGACAAAGATCGTGATGTAACAGAAGTTTTATGCTTTTCTTACAAAAAAAAACTTTTTATTTTTAATTCATTTCTTTTATTTTTTTAATTGGCCACCACGTTTTATTTCTATTAATAGAAACTTGATATTTTCTTAACACTATAGTTTGTTAACACGTGTCAAACTTGCCAATTTATCATGTTTGCTTTATTATAATGTATAGATAAGATTGTTATCTTCGCTATTTAAAGACTCAATCCATAACATCAACTACTTATTTCCTTAATAATATGAAATTGCTTAATTTTGATTGAAAAACAATGAAAAATCCAAAACTCAATTTTATCTCATCGACACACATAATCACCATTTAAGTCTATAAATTGAGAACAAAAATTACAAGAAAATAAGAGGTAAAGAGAAACAAGATATTAGAAAGGAAGAAAATACAACATGTAATGTATTCTAAATCTCTTTAATG
>NC_021162.2:19178529-19180942 GCF_000331145.2 Cicer arietinum | reverse complement strand
AGCAAAAAACACCTCATACATTCATTCAAAATGTTATATATTCACAACATACATTCTACATAATTGCATTCATATTTCATGACATTGTTTCTTTTGAAAATAAATTGGCATTTTGCATCAATTTTCAGGATTGTTGGGGAATCATAAGAATCTTAGTCACGTGTTAAATTAAAGCAGACAATGGGATCAGAAAAAAGAAAAACTTTACTTTTAAAGTTCAAACAACCTGATTTGAAAAGTTTAAGAGACATCAGCAATCAAATGAAAACTATACAACGTGATAGTTTCTTTCTCAAATATGGGAAGATCCTAAATCTCTTGGCAGTAAATGTGCAAACGGGGGCCCTCACGGCTTTGGCTCAGTATTACGACCCTCTCTTAAGATGTTTCACCTTTCAAGACTTTCAGTTGGCCCCGACATTAGAGGAATTTGAGCGAATATTGGGTTATTCCCTAGAAAAAGGAAATCCTTATCGATATACTGGGCAACCACCAAGTTTGGAGGCAATTTCGGAAGTATTGAAAATCGATATAAGAGAGTTGGCAAGTACAAAAGAAGAAAAATGAGCCATTCATGGTTTTTCGAGAAAATATCTAGAGCAAAAGTGCCACGATTTAGCCATTAAAAAAGAATGGAGTGCTTTTATAGACGTTTTGGCTCTAATCATCTATGGTATTGTTTTATTCCCAAACCTTGATAATTTTGTTGATTTTGCTGCTATCAATGTCTTCTTATCTTTTAACAAACATAAGCAAAATACAGTTCCCGCGATTCTTGCTGATGTATACTACTCTCTACATATGTTACACGAGAAGAAAGGGGGAACAATTTTGTGTTGTGCTCCAGTGCTGTATATCTGGTTTATGTCTCATATGTTCAAGAAAGGGTATCATATTGGGATTAAAGATAATCGTGAATGGGCTCAAAGTATAGCTAGCCTTACTGAAGACACAATTTCATGGTATCATAGGGAACAAGGGGTAGAGGAAGTAATATGTCAATGCGGAGATTTCCCAAATGTGCCTCTCATGGGATCCAAAGGATGCATTAATTACAATCCAGCGGTAGCTTTGAGACAGCTTGGCTACCCTATGTTGGAAAAACCAGATGATAAGTCATTGGAAGCTTTTATTTTGCACAATACGGGTATAGTAGACCCACCGATGTTGCGAAGGATAAGTCGAGCTTGGGAGAAGATCATCAGAAAAGGAAAAGCACTTGGATGCAGAAGTTGCAGCACAAAAGAACCCTATCAACAATGGATAAAAAATAGAGTCCAAGAAATCAAGCTGCCTTTCCACAGTACACCCTCAAATGATCAGGAAATGCCTGAACCAATTCTTGTTGCAAATGAAGAGATAGAAGAGCTCAAAGCAGCTTTGCTAAAATCTGAAGAGGAGAAAAAAGAGCTGCAAGCAAAGTTAGAAAAAGTCACCCAAGAGAATGAGAACTTACGATCAGAAAATACTTGTAAAAATCAGTTTATTGAAAGAAGTAACAAGAGGTTGAAAGTTGAAAAAGAAAATAAACTTGACATACAAGATTGTTTGAGAGGTGCAAATGAAGAGTTAGATGTGCGAAAGCAAGAAAAGAATGCAGCTATCGAAGAGGCCTATATGTGGAAGCAGTTGTGGACAAAATCAGCAAGCTCTGAGAAGAAGATAAAAAAGGAGTTTGAGGATTTAAAGAAACAACTTAAAGAAATGGTAGCTGAGTATGAGAGTCAAGTAAGGAACGAGAGGCAACACAATGAAGAAATTGAAGAATTACTCTCAAAACATCAAGACGCACTAAGAATAGAAATGGAGAATTCTAGTGAGCTGAAGAATTACATCGATTACCAAGAAAAGATCTATAGTGACCTAAAGGACGAAACCATATATTGGGAGGATCGATTTATGACGTTGCTAGGTCAATTAAAGAATCAAGAGGTCTATAAAGAGTTGGAAGATAAAGGAAGACATTGGAAAGACTGCTTTTCAAAATTGGCAATGCTAGCTAATCAAGCAGTCTTAAAAATTCCAACACATCTAAGAGAGATTGATGCGGTAATGCATCCGTTGAATACTCCAGTCAAAGTCTACAAGTTCGTTGAATATTGCAAAAATTTGATAGAAGAATTGGAGGAAAAGATTGGTTGTCCTATTAGAAGAGAAGATTGAAATCCCATAGTCAATGTAGTTTTTAATTTGAATATGATGTACTCTTTTTCTTATCAATGAAGGATTTTCTATTTTGATTTCCATTCCTCATATTTTCTTCACTAATAATTTGTTCTTGCCTAAGGCGTAGGATTCCCCACTATCCAACTATCATAATTAACTAATTTATTTCATTTCCATCACATTCATATTTTAATACTCATAGAATTTTTATTTTAAATTTTATTTTTAATTTTTTATTATTTTTATT
>NC_021162.2:19169880-19171632 GCF_000331145.2 Cicer arietinum | reverse complement strand
TTCTTGGAAGCAGATTATTAGGATTCTTAAATTACAAGAATGACTAGCGTTTGTTATGTCTCCACTTAAATTAAACATACTCGTCCCCACATTGTAACCCCTGCCTCAATTGTTTTGCTTTTAAACGAATGTACATTTTCCAATATTGTCATTCGATCTTGTACGTTACACTCTTTATATACCAATCCAGTTTCATTATTGAGTGTTCTATTGTTTCAAATTTTGTTTTATAATAATAAATGTTGGAATTTGAAATATGTGAAAATATAAAAATACTTTAAAAATTTTGACACTTGAAAATATACACGGGAACTCGTTTGATTCTCAAAATATATGAGTGTGTGAAGAATAATAAGGAGGATAGTCATTTTAAACAATGGATTTCTTTTTCACTTCGAAAAAAGCGGTCATTCGATAGATACGAAGAGTCATCATGTGGAAACAATATTTGTCTTTATTCATCCATTGAGTCTTGGGACGGAGAAAAGCATAAGGATCGGGGAATCAAAGAAAAGAACAAAAATTTATCTATAATGCATGACACATAATTTACTCATACTCACATGATCCATGCATCTTCATTGACACTTTACCTATACTCAATGTATTACACACGCATGAATCATTCATACCTTATCGTTTGAATTGCAAGTATCATATACTTATCCTCTTTATCTACCTTCGAGATTAGACCAATTACGATCTACGCATCGGTAAACAATCCAAAGACGATCACTTTCATTTATGTAGATCTACGCATCGGTAACCAATCCGAAGACGATCATTTTTCTATAGATCTACGCATCGGTAAACAATCCGAAGACGATCACTTTCATTTCTGTAGATCTACGCATCGGTAACCAATCCGAAGACGATCATTTTTCATTTATGTAGATCTACGCATCGGTAACCGATCCGAAGACGATCATTTTTCTATAGATCTACGCATTGGTAAACAATCCGAAGACGATCACTTTCATTTCTGTAGATCTACGCATCGGTAACCAATCCGAAGACGATCATTTTCATTTCTATAGATCTACGCATCAGTAAACAATCCGAAGACGATCACTTTCATTTCTGTAGATCTACGCATCGGTAACTAATCCGAAGACGATCATTTTTAGTTTCTATAGATCTACGCATCGGTAACCAATCCGAAGACGATCACCTTTCTATAGATCTGTGCATCGGTAACCGATCCGAAGACGATCATTTTTAATTTCTATAGATCCACGCATCGGTAACCAACCCGAAGACGATCACTTTTATTTCTGTAGATCACGCATCGATAATCAATCCGAAGACGATCACTTTCATTTCTATAGATCTACGCATCGGTAACCAATCCGAAGACGATCATTTTTTAATTTCTATAGATCCATATGGTAACCAATCCGAAGACGATCATTTTCATTTCTGTCGATCTACGCATCGGTAACCAATCCGAAGACGATCATCCTTATTTCTGTCGATCTACGCATCGGTAATTAATCCGAAGACGTTTTTTTTTTTGCACATCTAAAATTTTTTGCATCATTCTCACTTTAACATTTCAAATGCACTTTAACACATGTGTTTGTTATTGGACAAAATTTAGGTCCTTATATTTACTTATCTTTTACCTGATAACATGAAAACGAATACCATTTTGTTATTCATATTTTCATATTTTTCAAGTAAAATATAATTAAATAGGGGCAGCTGTAGTACCCTAATTTTGTCCATTTTGAAAACAAATATAAAAAAGGA
>NC_021162.2:19119754-19169658 GCF_000331145.2 Cicer arietinum | reverse complement strand
CAATCAAAACATCAAACAGGAAATAGATAGAGAAGGACCAAGGCAGGCAAAGAAAGCAACTGAACACATAAAAAACTCTATAAAAACACCTTATCAATTTCAAAAAAAGGGAGTTGAACTAAAAAACACACACGCACACAAAAGGGGAGGCTGAGTTTAACACCACTAAAAAACGCATAAAGAAAGGGAAGAAGAAGAAACCAGAGAGAGTATCAACGAACAGAAAACGCAAAGGTATTTTTATCTTGTACAATAATTTTGTTCAATCCATATCTTCACTGCATGATCTTTATTTTGTTATTAAAAATGTAGTTTTTATTTTTAAGATAACATTATTAATAAAAAAATAAAAGTAAGATTAGAAATCACAAACCTCTTCGACATGGTATCACGGTCGCGTCGCACCGAACGTCACCCTTTTTTTAGTGTCGTCGATCTCTCTCTCTCTCTCTCTCAAATTCGAGCAATGGAGATTTTTCTCTTACAACCTTGGAGGACAATGATAAAGATGGCAGCCGTATGGAAAGCCTTGGAGCGGTTAAAGCTGGATGATCAAGTTTTGAAGATCCAAGCCGCTAAGGATGTCCGCCACATCACCAAAACACACAGCCGTATCCGGTTCCGTCAAGTTGCTGCCGCTGCACTTTTGCTTTCTGCAAACACGGCTGCCTTGTTGTGCCTTCAGGTGTGCAAGCATTTTTAGGGTTACCAACTTTTAACCTTTTGTCATTTTGGGCTCATGTTAAGTTGGGCCTTAAAAAGGAAAACAAAAAAAGCAAGTCTGTTTCAGCCACTTAGCTTCTTTTTTATAATTTTACAATTAATTTGTTTCATAAATAAAAGTTATCTTTCATAATAAAAAATACAAGTAAATATTTCATTAAAAGTCAATTTGGTGCGACATTTTTTTTCTATCTTTGAGTTATTAGGATACAAGTTGCGACAACTTGGCATTTCTAAACTTCATCTTCATAGATAAGTTAATAAATTAAAACTCATAAATAAATTAATAAATAAAAATTATTCGGAGTTAACTAAAGATAACATCTTTTAATCCATAAATAGCAGAATACAATTTATACAAATTTATTGTTCTAAAGCTTATTTTTATAAATAAGTAAGTATAAAAAATTAACTTTTAAATTTGAGTTGCATGTGATATTTTTAATTGTGGGAGTTGTTGAGACACAAGTTGTACTACTTGATGGTTTTAAAACTCAATTTTATAAATCACACAATAATTTAAAATATTCTTAAAAGGAATAATTAGATGAGACATCTTTTTATTCTTTGAGTTTTTGAGACACAAGTTGTACAATTTGATAGTCCCAAAACTTATATTTAAAAATATTTTTTTTATTTTATTTTAAGTTAAATAAATTTATTTTCTTTTCTTGTCAATTTTTTTTTAATATAACAAAACTCATTTTCATTAAAAAAAAATCAACACATCAACATTTTTTAACAAGAACTACGTAGCTTTGATTTCTCCATCGCACCGGGAGATACGTAGGAGCAAGATCATATTCTTGTCAAGCACATAAATAAAAATTTCCTTTTTTGTCCTTTATTTGTTAAGTACATATTTATTTCAAAAATAATATTTTAAATATAGTAGTAATTGTTATTCATATTTAATAATATAGAAAAACAAATATACTTAAGTTAAAATTAATCTTGCACAATTAATTATAGGTAACCGTTTTTAACGGATGTCGTAGGGTGCTAATACCTTCCCTACGCATAATCGACTCCCGAACTCAAAATTTGGTTTCAAAGACCACATTTTTTTTATTTTTACTATTTTAAGGGTTTCCCAATATTTTCCCTATTTTAAAATAAATTTTGGTGGCGACTCCATTGAATTCGAGAAATACTCGAAATTTTAGGCCGCGACATGTGTATATCATTTTTTTTTTACAAAAGGGAAGTTTGGGCTCTATGTCCAACTTTTTTTTTTTATTTAACTATGTGGTCCATTTTTTTCTCTCTCTTTTTTATAGGTCAACTGTTTTTTTATTTATTATTATTTTTTGACTAAAATTTATTTTCGAAGTTAAATTTCATTTTACTTTCTTAAAATTGAATGTTTAGTTTATTTTAATTTCTCATAATAAAATTTAAAATAATAACAATAAAATATTAAAATTGATTGAGATGAGACATCTTATTAATCTTAGATATTTATAACATCTGAGTTATGACAACTTGACGATCTTAAATTTGAAAATAATAATAATCTTTTATAAATTAGATTGATCAAGATAGCATATCTTATTAGTCCTAATTTAAAACGCATGAGTTGTAACAACTATGTGATCTTAAACATTTTCAACTAAATATACTCATCATAATCAATTTCTCAAACTTGGGGTCTTTTTTTCTTCATCAAATCAATAAATTTTTTTAACAATTTCAAATTTTCGCAACAAAGTGTATTTCTTTAAAAGTAATAAACACATCTGCATTTTCTACCCAAGAACTACGTAACTTTGATTTCTCCATCGCACGGACAGATATGTAGGAGCAAATAATTGCACGGATAAATACGTAGCTTTGATTTCTCATTTGCATTTTAAAAAGGAGAAATAAATTTATATAAATCAACATTAATCTTGCAAAAATTTTAGGTAACTGTATTTTAACGGATGTTATAGGGTGCTAATATCTTTCTTACGCATAATCGACTCTCGAATTTAAAATTTGGTTTCAAATACCACTTTTCTTTATATATATAGTTTGGATCCATTTTTTTTTTATATAAAAAGGAGCGTAATAATAGGGGTTTTTTTTTATTAAAATATCCCTTTTTTTAAATTATAATACCAAAATGCCCCATTTCCAAAAAATAATACCAAAATGTCATACTTTTTAGCCCCAGTTGCTCATTGCAACTTGGGGATGCGACCTCCTACTAGGTTTTAAATTTCTTTTTTGTTGAATTTTGTTATTGGGTATATTATATTTATTATTATTAAATATTTTAAAAATAATTATAACATTAAAAAATACAAAATATTATTATAAATAATAAAAATAATTAATTTAATAATGTTATATAACTTTTAATAATTATTATAATAATAAAAAGAATAATAATAATAATTTTAATAATAATAATAATAAAAAGAAAATTCTATTAATAAAATAAAATAAAAATACATTAAATTAAAAGAAAAAATACATTAAAAAAATAATTTTAATAATAATAATAATTTTAATATTAATAATAAGAAAATTATATTAATACATTAAAATAAAATTACATTAAATTAAAAGAAAAAAATACATCAATTTTGAGTAGATGTGCGAGCAACGTTTGGACAATGTTTCTTAGTATGACCAGATACCCGACATAAAACCATCAATTTCTTGGGACTCTATCCGTAGTGTCCATTTTTGTTCTAATGCGCTTGGTCTTTGGGCGACCTTTCTTGGCTCTCCGCATTAGTGGATTGTGACACACCTTAACACCTTCATATTATGGCCAATATCCTTTGTTTGGTATTGGTTGGAACGCTTCACTATAGACTTTAAGTTCTGTTTCCACCTTGTACACATCAGATATAAGGCTCTAATAATCATATTTGATGCTAGAACATGTTGATATCACATGTGAACAAGGCATATGTTTAGCTTGATATTTTCCATAATCGCACCACTTGTTAGGAAGATTTACACTGAAATGACCAATTGGTCGCCCTTCTTTTGGAACTACTGTCTCGTGGACCATGAAAGTATGGTTGCTTCGATCAAAACTATCGACTCTATGACTATTTGATTTACGTATTTCCGATTTCATAAAAGTCATGCATTTTTCTGTGTATACCTGACCAGAAGCTAAAATTGATGCGTGCTGTTTTGCCATGGTTGGAAATAGTGTACCTGTTTTATAATATGTTGATTGGACCAAAGCAGTGATGGGAATGTTGTGTGGTTCTTTTAGTACTGTGTTCATCGACTCCACAAGGTTGGTGGTCATCTGACCCCAACGGCTACCTCCATCAAATGCTTGAATCCAATCTTGTCGCGGTATATTGTCTAACCATTTCAAAGCTTCTGGGTTTACGGTGTCAATTTCTTTGCGGTAGTATCGATATGTAGACTCATTGATTGAGTAACCTGTATTGAAATAGTAGACAATGCATTATTATACTAATTATAAAACTTCATAATTTAATTTTTAATTAATGATAAGAAGTAAGAATTAAATTATTACCCATAGAAATAACCTTGTTCTTCAAAGCATTATCCTTAAATTCCCTTGCAAAATTTTGTGCAATATGTCGGACGCAAAACACATGCTTTGACGGAGGATGTTGCCACCCATTATTCAGATTATTGTAAGCACTTTTGATAGATTCATGTCTATCTGAAATCAAACAAATGTTGGCTTGTGGAGTGACGTGTGATCTCAAATTTCTCAAAAACAAACTCCAAGCCTCTTTTGTCTCACCTTCCACAAGAGCATAAGCAATGGAAATGATATTGTCGTTCCCATCCTGTGCAACTCCTACCAATAGAGTTCCCTTATACTTGTCGTATAACCAAGTTCCATCAACTTGTACAATTGGTTTGCAAAACGCATATATGCATGGAAAGTAAGCCCAAAATAGTCTATGAAAGATTGTCATCCCATTTATCAAACCATGTTCATTATAAGCTGGGATTGTTTCCATTTTAATAATGGTTCCTGGAGCAAACGTTTGCATAACTAATAACCATCGTGGAAGTTGATTGTAAGACTCTTCCCAATTGCCATAAATTTGTTCGATTGCCTTATTTTTTTCCCAACCAAGCCTTTCTATAACTAATTGTGTAGTTATACAAAGCCTGAATCTGAGCAATAATGACCTTCACTTTGATTGAAGGGTCCATCCTCATAACTTGCATTATACTTGCACATATCATGTTCGAATCGAGCTTTGTATGATCTTGTGATAGTGCAGAATTTGTGCATGTATGAGGCACATTCAATTTCCCAATCACCCACAATTCACTTTTTTTGCGTTTTGAAGCTCTACATATAAACAAACAATTTGGATGTGAACAAATAATAACATACCTTTCTAAATCTGATTTGTGCACCACAAAATTCAATGATTGTTTTAGATGATAACGCTTGATTGCATGTACACATTCATCCTTGTTCTGAAACTTCATTCCAACTTCAAGAGTTCCACCTAAATTTGGGACTTCGTCAATGAACATGTGATCAAATTCAGTTGGTTGGTTTGCGGTGGATAGATTGATGTTCTTCATGTGGAATGGTGGATCGAATACAAGTGGGATAAGTTGATCTTCTGCTTCCATATCTTCATCAACATCATCATCGTCAGAATCACCAGATGATTCATCGAAGTATGTTTCATCATCTTCACTATAATCACCTAATTCTTCCTCATTGATATTATAATGGACACTAAGTGGAAGATCACATTGTGGACTTGTTGGGAGAGATTCGTGATAAAGTTGTTGGGAGACATTGTGGACATGTTGAGTTTGTTCATTTTGGCTAGAGTATGGTTCATAGTGTTGTGATGGAGAATATACGTCGGGTTGATAAGGGCTAGAGTATGGTTCATAGTGTTGTGATGGGATAGGCATGTTTGAGGTTGATGGTTGATTTGTTGAAGTATGACCACTTTCAAATGTAATGTATAACTCAATGGTGCCAAGTTGTGACCATTGTGCATAAACATCAAACATGAGTTCAACATCTTCGTCATCACAAACCTTCATCAATTCAAATCTGGTTGTATTTCAACCAAAGAAGACAAGGTGTCGATAAACTATATCAGTTATCGTCACGTTGTCGTCGAACTGCAACTTTTTCTTAATGACATTCTTTAGACGAGCAAGGTTGCTGCTAGAATGTACTTTGAACGCCTTTTTGTAATCACTTACAAATGTTTTCCCTTCAACTCCATCGACAATTGAACCATTGTAATAAACAATACAAATGACTTGTTGAGAAGCCATGATTATGATGAAATAGAAGGTATGATGAGATAGAAGGTGTGGTGATATTGTGTGATCTAGTTATCTATTTATAGAAGTTAGTAGGATTGAATAGATCAATTTGATTGGTCCAACTAAAAGTATGAGGATTGATATTTTTCTACTAAACCACAACCGTTGATAAATAAATTTGGATGGTCAAGATTAAAGATTGAATAGATCAATTTGATTGGTCCAACTAAAAGTATGAGGATTGATATTTTTCTACTAAACCACAACCATTGATAAATGAATTTGGATGGTCAAGATTAAAGATTGAATAGATCAATTTGATTGGTCCAACTAAAAGTATGAGGATTGATATTTTTCTACTAAACCACAACCGTTGATAAATAAATTTGGATGGTCAAGATTAAAGATTGAATAGATCAATTTGATTGGTCCAACTAAAAGTACGAGGATTGATATTTTTCTACTAAACCACAACCGTTGATAAATAAATTTGGATGGTCAAGATTAAAGATTGAATAGATCAATTTGATTGGTCCAACTAAAAGTATGAGGATTGATATTTTTCTACTAAACCACAACCGTTGATAAATAAATTTGGATGGTCAAGATTAAAGATTGAATAGATCAATTTGATTGGTCCAACTAAAAGTATGAGGATTGATATTTTTCTACTAAACCACAACCGTTGATAAATAAATTTGGATGGTCAAGATTAAAGATTGAATAGATCAATTTGATTGGTCCAACTAAAAGTATGAGGATTGATATTTTTCTACTAAACCACAACCGTTGATAAATAAATTTGGATGGTCAAGATTAAAGATTGTATAGAAGTTAGTAGGATTGAATAGATCAATTTGATTGGTCCAACTAAAAGTATGAGGATTGATATTTTTCTACTAAACCACAACCGTTGATAAATAAATTTGGATGGTCAAGATTAAAGATTGAATAGATCAATTTGATTGGTCCAACTAAAAGTACGAGGATTGATATTTTTCTACTAAACCACAACCGTTGATAAATAAATTTGGATGGTCAAGATTAAAGATTGAATAGATCAATTTGATTGGTCCAACTAAAAGTATGGAGGTCATTTAGATGAAAATAATTAATTTTTATTTGATGTATTTTTTTTATTTGTAGTATTTTTTTTCTTTTTTTAATGTATTTTTTCTTTTAATTTAATGTATTTTTATTTTATTTTATTAATAGAATTTTCTTTTTATTATTATTATTAAAATTATTATTATTATTCTTTTTATTATTATAATAATTATTAAAAGTTATATAATATTATTAAATTAATTATTTTTATTATTTATAATAATATTTTTTATTTTTTAATGTTATAATTATTTTTAATATATTTAATAATAATAAATATAATATAACCAATAACAAAATTCAACAAAAAAAAAAAATTAAAACCTAGTAGGAGGTCGCATCCCCAGTATGCGACCATCTAGTAACGTGAGAATCTTTTGACTTCAGCAGGTCGTATATCCAGGTTGCGATGAGCAACTGAGGCTAAAAAGTAGAGCATTTTGATATTATTTTTTGGAAGTGGAGCATTTTAGTATTATAATTTAAAAAAATAGATATTTTAATAAAGAAAACCCCAATAATAGACTTTAAGCGCTGCCATCTAGAAATTATTATGTGGCTTGTTTTCTTAGAGAATAAATTATTATACCGAACTACTTTGTTAATGTCATTGATCAAATATAACATGTTAATGTGTTTTGCAATTGCAATTAATTTTAACACGTCTGTCTTCTCTAGCGCTGATACCTTCCTACTATCCTAGCGCTAATGTCATCGATCAAATATACCTAATTACTTTGTTTATTTTGATGACACGTACGTTTTTAATATTAAAAAAGTTGTTTTTTTTTTAATATTGGTAAGTTTTAATTCAAATGATAAACATTGATATTAGTAGGTTAGATATTATATTTTAAATTTGAACTCAACTAAGTACTTACAGTTAGCACTGTGCAACAAATCTAGTTATGAGATCCAAAATTATAATCGAATTTAAATTTATTTTAAATATTCAATTAAAATAATATAGTTAGTATCAAACTCATTTACCTTAGATATTTATCTATATTTTATTTTTTAATTTTAATTTTATCTATTATCTACTCAACTTCCAAATTTCAATCACACAATCGTAAATTATTTCCACTTATAAAGGATTTGGTTATATTGTTTAGGCATTTGTTAAATGCTTTTTCTTTGTGAGAAGTTTTTACATGTATTGCATGTATAATACGTGGAATAATTAGTATGTGTTATATCATGTGTCATGTATGTATTAATTGCACAATATTAATCTTAAGTATACCTTCACTATCGGTCACCTACACATGATCCTAAAATTCGAAACAACTTTTTCTGTCTCCATTTACACATTCTGAAAAATGCAACTTGAAACCATGAATATGCAAAAACAGAACAACACAACATAAATAAAATAATACAAACATAAGCAGTTCACATCTTCCATCTTGAGTTGGTTTAAAAACTTCATGGATTTTTTCTTCAATATATTGGTCTATATGCTAATTGCTAATTAAGTTTATTGATTTCTTATTGATTATTCAATTGTATAGTTGATCCCTGTTTATTTAGTGTTCTCTTTGGTGGAAGACATAATAATTGTATTGTCGATCTATGTTTATTTAGTGTTCTCTATGGTTGCATAACAGCAGTTTATTTAATTATAACCGAAATTACAACTAGTTTTAAACAAAAAAAAAAAAAAGATTTGATTATAAATTTTAATTCATATAATAGTTTTAAAATAGATATAATTTAAATTTTTTTTAAAAAAAACAATCATGGATAGCCCTACTTATAATTGTACACGAATTTCCTCAATAAACAAAGTCTTTTTCACTTCTCTTCTCTCTCATTTTCAATTTTATATTGGAATTCAAAATTTTTTAAATTGATGATTAACATATTAATTTAGTTTAATTCATATTTTAAAAAATTAATAACTTTGTTGTATAAGATAAATTTGTTGTAACACTAGTTTTTTATATTGAACAAATTTTGGATTTTTTTTAATCACTATATCCTTTTTTTTAAATACAAAATGTGAAGAAATTTATTTTTTTTCTCAGTAGGAGGTAGGCCGCATCTTGGGATGCGATCAACTACTACGTTTTTATTATTCACTTTTGAAAAATTAGAATTTAATATTAATTTAATTAATAAAAAATAATTAAAATATTTATAAAATAAAATTATATTAATTAAATTTAATAAGGTTGATAAGATGTCCCAAAACAAATAGCGTCTTTCTACTATTTTGAAACAAAATAACAACACAATTTTATTTTGTTAACAATTCCCTCCTATTTTTATTTTGATCTAATAAACAAAAAAATAATATAATTGTTAATAATAATAATAAAAATAACTTGATATTTGAAGATGCGTCAGAAAATGACTTGATATTTTTTTTTTGTAAAAGAATGTAATGCAATTTACTAAAATATTATTTATTCATTTATTTGCAAAACTAATATTCCAGTTATTAGATCAATATTCATTTATGCTCCAAATTAAAATAAAGTCTCTTTAAGTGAAATTCAAAATAAGCAAGGTTGACTGGAATTAATTACATTCAATTATTTACCAGCAAATGAAATCTCACTTCCGCATTTCTATTAAAAGTTAATGATGAAAAGTAAATAACTTTACAATGTACGACAAAATTTTTAGTAATACAAAATATTATTTTTAAAGTAAAGGTCTCATTTTCCCACGCGCGTGCACCAATCAAACATCATTCATACAACTTTTGAGATCATTAGTACCTAAATATTGGTGTAAGGGGTTAGTTCATCCCACAACAAAAATTAAACCAAATAATAAATTAACAACCATAAAATATGAATATAAAATCCTTTCGTCATAAAAGATTTAAAGAAATTGGTTCTTTAATAGTTTTCAAAGATGTATTAAAAGTCATAAAATGTATCTAAATAAATCAAGTAGCAACCGTAGAGCAAACAATTAGATCAAAATAAAAATAACAATAGAATATATGCAAGTTATGCATGCTCCTAAATATATATGATCCGGATAACCAGCCACACATGCGTCCATACATAAGTCACCCATACCAATGGGGAAAAATTAAACCAGCCACACAGGCGTCCACAAAGATGCATATGATATGTTATGAAATGATAATGATGCTTAAAGGTACATGTCACCACTCACTTAGATAATCACACAAATCACCAGCCACTTAGGCAACCACAAAGATAACATTATTTAAAACTCAAATCACTAGCCACTTAGGCAACCACAAAGATAACAACATTTAAACCCAAATCACCAGCCACTTAGGCAACCATGAAGATAACAAATATTTAAAACACAAATCACCAACCACTTAAGTAACCACAAAGATAACAATATTTAAAACACAAACCACCAACCATATCACTTAGACAACCACACATATAAAATATTAAAAACACAAATCACTAGCCACTTAGGCAAACACAAAGATATCACTATTTAAAACACAATTAGGCAATCACAAATTTAAAATATTCAAGATAAAATTTTAATCACATATGACATCAAAGTTTTATTCTCATGGACGCTTCCAATCAAGAGTCAATAAATTTGTTATCCCAAATATATAACACACAAACACGTGAATAAATGTCTTACAGTCATAACTTTCATTTTATAACCTATAAAATTGGATTAACAATGTGTTATTGATAGAACTCAAAACTCAAATAATGAATAACACATACAAATATAAATTTTATTTCTTCTACTATAAATTTTCTCCGATTAATTATTATTTAGTCATACAAATCAAAGTTTGTCGTTAAATACGTCACAAAAATCAACTTAATCATCTTATCATAATTAAAATTAAAACTTTTCACCAATTCCCCCAAGACTCATATAGATTTCTTAAAAATCAAAACTTTGAAACGAAATAGCACAAAAATCGAAACTTTAAATAAAAGATATCTTAAAAAAAATATTACTGATGAGATCATAATAAAAATCATAACTTTATAATTAAGTACACATAAACGACACAAAAATAATAACTTTACATCAAATATATGACATCAAACATATTACTCATGTTATAATAATAAAAATCGATATTTTATAATTAAGTTTATCAAAGCAAACATATTACTCATAAAAACGTAATATTATAGTTAAATTCTTTAAGGCAAACAGAAATCAATATTTTTCTTTTAAGACATCAAGACATATATCAATATCTTACAAACTATTAATTTAATATTTAACCTAACATTGCATGGGGAAAAGTCCTTACCTTAGGCGCTTTCTTTCTTAACACCTCTAAATTTGTACGAGAAGTAGCTCATGAGGTAGTAATGAATTCAACACCGATAGATATTGGAATTTACGACTCATAAAATTATTTTGAGAATGTACGAATGACAAATAGGTGTGACAACAAGATGCCTAATGGAAATGTATGAACATATAAGCTATTTACGTTGCACTATTACCATTGATTTCTTGTCTAAAATTGAAGTGCACTTAATTCCAACATTATACTACCAATAATTACTATTTCTTTAATTTTATTAGGTTGTTACAAAGTCAATTGAAATCATGTGTAATTTATATGTATGAGTTAATTTGGATTAACTAATAGAGTTCACTATATATTGAAAGGTGTCACACACTAATTTTAATTAAATAAATAAATTAGAGATTGTCACATCACCCTTTTAATTTTTTTATCTAATAGTTACGAAACTAAGAATTTCATAAATTATTTTTGTAGACAATTATAATAAAATTATAATTTTAGTTTAAAAGATATGAATGCATTAGATACAAAAAGGACAATAGTCTTTTTGTGTCCTCTCTTAATTGCACAAAAACTTATAATTAAATTTATAATCTTCCTTTAAAAAAATAAATTAAAGGTGTTTAAAATGAATTAATGCACATTATGCCAAGAAAACACCATGAATTGTAATAAAATCTTGTCATAAAGGAGAGAATCAAGTCACTAATTTTTGTTTTTATAAGATGGACCAAAAATATTTTCAAAACATTTATACGTAAAGGTTGGTTTCACTAAATCTATATTATCTCCTAAAATGAATACTTATTTGGTCGCGAATAAAACTAACAAAGAATATAACTTATATAAATTTTAATTTAATTAAATAATTCAACTAATATTTTATCAACTAAAATAAATCAAGGAAGACAAGAATACTACTCACACATAACAAAATAAAACAAACATATCTAACACATCAATTTCATGATTATGGAAACTAATCAAATAAAAAAATATCCATTTATGAAATAATGACATCATAAATAGTCCCAACAACTGTCTCTAGTTTTTAGAAACTTAATTATATTTTGTTAACACCTTCCTCCTATTTTTTTTCGAATCACATAAATAAAAATTAATAACATAATAATTAAAAAGTAATTTATATTAATAAAATAAAATACATTAAATCGAAGATACAAAATACATTAAATTAAAGAAAAAATACATTAAAATGGAAGAAAAAAATCATCAAATTTAAATTATAATATCTTTAAAATGGAACACAAATATGTACATTTAAAAAATACATCAATACAAAAGACATAATTCTCTATACAATTGCTAAAACTGTTGAATATCAACTATATTGGGATGTTTTACTTAAATATCCAAAGAGTAAAAGATATTTTAAATATACATATATGCCTTCAATTTTAATGTATTATAATTTAAATTTGATGTATTTTTTTTCTTCCGTTTTAATGTAAGTTTTTTTCTTAAATTTAATGTATTTTGTTTCTTCAATTTAATGTATTTTATTTTATTAATATAATTTTCTTTATTATTATTATTATTATTATTATTATTATTATTATTATTATTATTATATTTTATTTATTTGATAAAAAAAGGAGGAAGTCGTTAACAAAATAGAATTAAGTTGCTAGTATTTCCAAAATAAGAGTGACACGTTGTTTATTTTGACACATTTACTCAACCATATTAATTTTGATGTATTTTTTTTTCTTCTATTAACTGTATATTGATTTTTTAAATATTTTTTTATTATTTTATTAATTAAATTAACAATATTTTATTTTTATTATTATTATTTATATTTTTTATTTATTTATTAAATCGAAATAAAAATAGGAGGGAGTTGTTAGTAAAATAAAATTGATTTGCTGCTTTATCTGCAAAATATTAGAAAGACATTATTTGTTTTGACACATAAGTTTAATATATTTTATTTGATTTTATTAATATAATTTTATTTTTTAAATATTTTAATTATTTTTATTAATTAATTTAATATTAAATTCTAAATTAACAAAAATGTAATAGTTTATGGCATCCTCGAGATGCGACTTTTTACTTGTGCCAAAAAATATGACCTTTTAATTTTATTTTTTTTAACAACATGGAGTAATTTGGTTAGAATTTTAGAAAAAAAGATATTGCGATAAAAAATCTACAAATTTTGATCAATAAGAATATAATAGATGTGTTTTTAATATTTTGAGCACGCTTACAAGCATAGTCTCAAGCCTTGCACATAACAACAATTGATCGCATCGTGACACACAGAAAAAGTGCTTCTAATCGGGGTCCCTGAGCTACATACACAACCAATAAATTGCATTATTTATCAATTCAATGTCACCAATTGAAGTGCCACATTATAGCAACTATCTAACAAAGATAAACAGTCTCCATACGTACACGGCAACAATCTAAATTAATTAATTTATTAATTAATATAATTGCAAATTAAAAAAATTACTAAAAAAACAAAATAAGTTTTGATTTTTTTATTTTTTTTCTTCAGATTTTACTTTAATCCATTAATTATGATTCCGTTAGTCACTTTGGTCTTTTCAATTAATTTTATTAAAAATCATTAAGTAATTTAGTTCGTTCATTAAGAGATAATAGATGTTAATTCGTGACGATTGTGAAAACAACATTTTGTTTCTAATTTCTAAGAAAATTATAGATACAAATTAAATATTGAACTTTTGTGTATCTTTACAAATTGAAATTGAAATATTTTTTCCAATAGAAAAATGTAAAAAAGACATAGTCTCATATTTTAAGTTCAAAATGATCGAAACCTTTACAAATTAACAAGATAAACAAATGAAAACTCATTAAGACTTTTCGTAAAGGTAAAAACGTTCTATGAACAAATTTGTTGTCATTTGCTAGAATTTTTGGATTTATGTAAAAGAGAGAATATTACTAATATTTAAAAATATAAAAGATCTAATTGTTATCTAAAATTAAATAAATAAAAAATTAAATAAAATAAAATAAATAAACTAAATTATTATATAAAATTAAGTGAAGGATGGCAAAAAGTATTTTATCTATAAATAATGATAGCAACTTATATTTTATCAATAAATAATGGTAGCAACTTAAATTATATGAACAAAACAATTGCTGCCACGTATAAAAATTTTACGCTTCTCACACATCAAAGCCCAATGTTCTGTTTCTTTTTTATTGAAACTTATTTAGTTTATCTTTTACTTTTTCTTTTAATGATTTCATTGCTTAAACTTGTGGTATAATTATCATCCTATTAAGATTTTATTTGATAAAATTAAGTTATAAACTAACTGATAGTTAAAAAGCTGATAAACAATTTGAAAAGTTAATTGATAGTTGATAATTTATAACTTAAAGTATAAAAATTAATTAATTAAAATTAAAGTGTTTAATAAATTTAGTTTTTAACAATATAAAATGACACAAAAAGACATAATTATTTAATTTAAAATAATAAAAAATGTAACATTTTTATCCAATATTCACCGGTGTTGTTTTACTCCATTTTTTTTCTAATCAATTTTTTTACTTTACTTTATTTTTTATGCTTTCTTCTTCTCCATATTTTCATATTTCTAATAACATCATTCTTCATATCTCATATGTCTAAAACTTTAATTTCAAGTTTTTTAAATTGGTTCTGCTTCTATTTGTCTAAGTTGTCGCTTTCGTATCGTTTTATTGTCCAATTTGTTGTTTCATTTGAATTCGACTTAAAAGAGGATACCTCGACGATGATGATACTCCAACCACTCCTCCAACTTTAGGCTATTCCTTGAAAATCTTCCTTTCATTGTTGATAATGCTAAACACTCTACAATATTTGAACATGCCGAGAATGTTGACATTGATATAAAGTTTGTCATTTAATGCTTTAATTAAATACCCTTTTAGATGAAAAGTATTAGGTTGTATGTAATAATAGATTCAAACTCTTGGTTAATCTTCTTCCATATAAACGATACACATATGTTCTTCATGATGAACTTGATACAAAGCTCACAAAAAAACAAAAACAAAAACATTTTCATACTCTTCAGTCCATTTGAAAGCCACTCCACCATCAATATTATTGTTAATTGATATCATCTTATAACTTTTACCAAAGCAAAACAATGACCCAGTTTTCTATAATAAAAATTTGATAAATAATTTTTTACATAAGATTACAAAAAACAAACATTAAATCTCTCATATGCACGTCACTTCAACCTTTCTCGCCTACTTCTGCTCTCAATGTAATTGCTCATTTCACGTAATATCTCGCTCACTCACATTACCTCCTCTTTTTATCTCATTTATGACTTTTGTGGTAGAAACCAAAAAAACAAAAAAACAAAAAAGCTTTGAAATAAAAACCATAATCATGCAATTCATTTGCTTTTTTGTTACATCATTTACTTTTTTTTTATTACAATACAAACATAAATTTAAATAGGTCTCTAAAAGTTTAGCAAACTCTATATGTATAAATAGTAATCGTAAAAACAATGCAATTCATTTACTGTTGACAATTTGAAATAAAAAAATGAATTTAACTTTATCATACTGATAAATTAGAAGATGAAGAAATAATAATAAATATGACAATGCATAACTTAATTAATTTCATAAAATGAAATTTTGTTTAGTACTCTGTTTACCGAGAAGAATGTGAACTAGTGGGTGAGAGAGTAATGAGTGAGTGAAATAGTTATTTTGTATTACGTAAGGATAAAAAATAATAAGGTTATAAAAAAAAAAGAAAATATAAAAAACTATAAGTTATAAGTTCAAATGCTACTTAAAATAATATCTCAGAATAAACTATAAACTGGTGAGAAAAAATTATTTATCAAATACATCTCTTTTAATCCAACAAACTTATAAACTAGTTTAATAAACTATAGGCTAAATTACATCTGTAGTCCTTTAACTTAATTTCAGGTAACGTTTTAGTCCTTTATCTTATTTTTTTCCCGATTTAGTCCTTTATTCCTAAAAATATCAAATAAAGTATGAAAATATGAGTTTATTTGAAGATTTGCATTACGAATTTGATGAAATTTGTATTATATTGAAGAATATAATTAATTTTATGAGTTTTGATTGAATTTTTTTTTGAATTTTTGTATAAAAAAGGATATCATTGTTGAAATTTTAAAACATAAAATATCAAATTGTCACTTAAAATTAAAATAAAGGACTAAGTCGGGAAAAAAAAAGATAAAGGACTAAAACGTTATCTGAAATTAAGTTAAAGGACCACGAATGTAATTTAGCCTAAACTATATTTGGTAATACCAAAGAGTACTAAGAGTTTATTGGAGTGGTAATACCAAAGAGTACTAAGAGTTTATTGGAGAAGTGACTTTCTTTCTCAAAATGAGATTAGATTAAGAAGTCAAAAAAATAGATAAAATTTTCAACAATAAAATAAAATATAGAAGTACAACTACATATATACATATTTATATACAAAACAACTACTTTTGTTGGTAGATAGAGTTAATTAATTGAATATACAGACTAAAAAACCAAAGACTTAGTTGAGTATATGCCTAATTAGTTAGTTGAGTATGCTTAAAGGGGACGGACCACATAAATTGGCCAAATATGTGTGTACACATGTAGGCATAAAAACAAAAATTTATTGGTTACACCCATATACAATAATTTAATCTAGTCACTATTTATGATTTTTAAAATATATCATAAAATTTATTTTTAATAGTTTAATTTAAATTATTTTAGTGTATAACTTTTAAGTTGGAAAAAATATAAAAAGAGTGGCAGAGTCTAAATTTGAACATTAACAAAAGACTCATAACCAAACATTTTATCTAGTGAACTAGTTATAACATATATTTATCCTAAATTTATAGCATAATTAATAATATTAAAAACGATTTAATTTGAAGACGTCTTTAATAAATAAACCTTTTTTTAGGTTCCTTTGATTTGCCAAAAAACAAAAGAATAGACATGATAATTTTTATTGTATCATGTTTGATTTAGATATTAGTTATGAGATTAAACAATATAAAAAGTTGTTATGTACAGTCTTATACTGTTATGTCCAATATTTATAACTTTGCATATCAAACGCACCTAAGAGTTAGATTAGAAGTTTTTTTTTTAAAAAAAAAATTATAGTTAATAATGTGAAAGATGTAAAACTGGAAAGGCATAAAAATAAATAAAAGTGTTAATGGGTTGATCATAGACTGTGGTAGTGTTTGTAACTGCATCAAGTTAGAATTGTAATAAAGTTGTAAATCATATAAAATATTATATTGTAGTGTCACATACATCATACTGGATTGAAACATGACGTAATATGTGGTGTTCAAAAAAATGTTAAATATTTAATAAAAATGGAGAAGAAGAAATATATTTAATAAAAATGGAGAAGAAGAAATAATTACTATTAGTAATATTAAATATTTCTAATTAGTACTCATAAATTAAAGACATTGGTAAAATAAAATCGGTGATTGTTGATTGATAATAAATCTAATCCAGTTCATACTATATTATAAAGATTCTAAATATTATGTTTTACATATGTGTTACAATTGCTACAAATATTGATTGTTGCCACACATAATTGTTTCTATATGATTTTACATATCTTAATATCAACAATTCAACAAAAATGAATGATAATAAATAAGCTGCATACGTCATTATTCACTTAAACTTATTTCGGTTTATATCGAGAAATTTGATTTGATTGTGTGTGGGTGTGATTTTTCCTAAAATTAAAACTCGGAGTAGGAAATAATTTGGGGTGTTGATATTCACTCCGCACTTGAAGATGTCTCGATAATAAATTTTTTGTCGTTTTTAAATTTTATATACATATATCTATTTAATATATTTAATATTTTTTTTAAATATTAAAAAATTATAATTTTCTCTCTATAGAAAACATGATTTTAATATTTTTTATTTTAGTATTGTATAAGAATAATTATTTTATTATATTAATTATAATGAATATGATTTTTAAGATTATATTATTTTATATATATGAATGATCGCGAGTGCGAAAGGGAAAATTCAAACTTAGTCGCATGTGGAGATAGAGACTTAAATTTCACATCCTATAAAAAATAGGTACTGACTTTTTCAACTAATCGTATATAGGAACGAGATACGTAAAATATGTCATCGCTCTATCCCGTTGCTATAGCTGTCGCGGCCTAAAATTTCGAGTTTTCATCGAATTCAATGGAGTCGCCACCAAAATTTATTTTAAAATAGGGAAAATATTAGAAAACCCTTAAAAATGTAAAAAATGATCTTTGAAATCAGATTTTGAGTTCGGGAGTCGATTATGCGTAGGGAAGGTATTAGCACCCTACGACATCCGTTAAAATACGGTTACCTTTAATTAATTGTACAAAATTATATCAACTTAAATATATTTATTTTTCTTTATTATTAAATATGAATATAAATTGTTTTTTATAAATGTGATTTTTTGAGATAAAAGTGTGTTAAAAAAGAGTGGAAAAAAAGAAAGTTTTTATTAGTGTGCTTGACAAGAGTGTGATCTTGCTCCTACGTATCTCCCGGTGCGATGGAGAAATCAAAGCTACGTAGTTCTTGGAAGAAAATGTGGATGTGTTGATTGCTTTTAAATAAATTGTATTTTTTGTTATTTTCTTTTAAAAAAATTAATTTTGACAAGCATAAAGAAATAAACTTGCCCGATTTGAATAATTATCTTAAAATATGAATTTTAAGACGATCGAATTGTACAACTCGTGTCTCAAAATTCAAGGAGTAAAAAGATGTCACATCTAATTTAATCCTCTTAAGAATATTTTTATTTTTATTTTTAAATTAAGTTTCCAAACTAACAACATAGTTTAATTTATAGTATGTAACTCTAGGATTAAAATATAAATAATTTTTATGATTAACTTGTTTATGATTTTTATTTTATTAATTTATTTTGTGAATATGAGATTTAGAACCATCAAATTGTCACAATTTGTGTTCTAATAACTCAAAAATTAAAAAGATGTCACATCTAGTTAATTTTTAATGAAATATTTGTTATTATTTTATTTTAAAAAAAAAGATAATAAATATTAAACAAGTTTAAATGATTTTTTTTGAAATAGAATTAGTTATAACCACGAAAATAAAATAGTAAAAATAAAAAAAATATGGACTTTAACTTAATCTATTAAAAAATTTATATTAGTTATATATATAATCCTTTTTTAATATATTTTGTAAATAAGTGAAAAATTGTTATAATGTAAAATAAATGACCTTTATTACTAGTTAATTGTATTCATAATTTTTATAATAAACATAACATAAATAATAATAATTTAATGAAAATAATACTCTAACCCTTAATAAAATGAAAGCGCTACTTATGCTTAAACAAATCAGGAAACAATGAAACAAACAGAGCAAACCTCACTCCCATTCCAAACTCATACACAAAATTTCAAACTCAAATCAGGAATCGATGAATGAAATACCTTTCCGATGCGGGATCTTAAAACGGGTTTGAATATCCTTATGGGTTTGATGGATCTGAGTTTGCTGAATGGGTTTGATGGATCTATTTGCTATGGGTAAGATCTGTTTCTCTAATAACAACTCTATCTTCTACCTTTATCTGGTTTTCTGATTGTTTTAGAAAATTTCCTCTCCTCTCTCAGTTCTGTTTGCCTCAATTTATAAGAGAAACGGCTAATGTTTTCATTCATTGTACAAATACAGAATTTTGTATTGTTATTCAACAAAAATTCATTCGATTTTACACTGTTTTTGTAATAAAATTTAAGCAAGGTACCAAGGAAAAAAAGAGAAGCCTGTTAACTTTACTTTACATTGAGTGTATTGCATTTCTTTATTAAGCTAAAAATAATAATAAAAGAAACCGGTTTATAACATGTTTGCAACAGGATCTTCCCAAGGTATAAAAGATAAAAGATGGGTCTTTGCAAGTTGTTTCTGAGCACTTGTTTTTTGAGTGATGCTGGGTTGAAAGGAAACTTTGTTGAACATAACGTTGAAGACGTGTGAACGAAAGGAAACGTGTGCCCAGCAATGGTGGCAGATCAATTAAAAAATATTTTATTTCTTTTTCCTTTTTATTTTATTTTTAATATATATTTAAATCTGAATATAAAATAATGGTATTTTTGAAAATGATTGTAAAAATATTTAAATATATTATTATTATTATTAAAATAATTTTAAATTACTTGGACAAAAATTAGGTACTACAGCCTGTCCCTATTTAATTATATTTTACGTGTTAAAAAATAATTAAATATAAAGACCTAAATTTTGTATAAATTAATTTCAATATGAGAAAAAAAAATTGAATTGTAAAAAAATAAAATAAAAAAATTGATGATTTAAAAATACTAAAGCATGTAAAAGAAGTTGGTGATTGCCAAAAATAAAAAATAAAAATGATTGTCTTCGGAGTGTTTACCGATGCGTTGATCGACATGAATAAAGTGATGATCGTCTTCGGATTGATTACCCGATGCGTAGATCGACATAAAATAAAGTGATGAATGAAGTGATGATCGTCTTCGGATTGATTATCCGATGCGTAGATCGACATAAAATAAAGTGATGATCGATTGATAAAATGATCGTCTTCGGATTGGTTACCGATGCGTTGATCGATTGATATAAATATAATGATGACTAAACCAAACATGAGTTTAAAATTTAGAATGTAAATAAAATGAGATAAATTTGTTTCATTTTTATTTTTAAAAAGAGGCATGTATGTGGTAATGCAAACGTAAAATGAATAATGTGATACAAAAGTTGTTGAATATAAATAAAATATACACATAAGATATGCATGATAACTCATTATGCATGATATAAGGAGTTGTTGAGTATATGTAAAACATGAGTGAAGATGCATAAATTATGTGTGAGTATTTAAAAAAATGTATGATACATGCAATGAAGATAAATTCCTTTTTATTTATTTTATTATTTTTTAGTTTCCCCGATCCTTATGTGACTTTATACACTTATAAGATTCAATGGATCAACGACGATAACAATCGTTCTTTACATGATGACTCTAGTATATCTTGTGTAATCACTTTTTCTTGAGGTCAATCAAATGTGCATTATTTAAAATGCTTACCCTTCATTTTTTATACATCCAATATCTTGCGTTCCCGTGTATATATTTTCAAGCGTCAAAATATTTAAGATATATTTTTTTATTTTCATATATTTCAAATTCCCATATTTATTATCATAAAATAACATTTTTTTTAAAAACGTTAGAACAAACAACAATGAGACTAAATTTGTTTAGAGAGAGTGTAAGGCACAACATCGAACAATGATATTGGAAAATGTACATTCATTGCAAATGAGACATGAGTTACAATGTGGGGAGCGTGTTTAGCTTTAGTTGGAGAGACAACAAACGCTAGTCATTCTTGTAATTTAGAACTTCTAAGAATAATAACTGCCCCAACTTGAAATGCTTGATTCTTTTGTTATCCCTAACTTTTGCATGGACCACTCTTCCAAGTTTTCAATCCATCGGGATGCTCTAATTTTTGCCTAGGTCGCCTTTTCAGGTTTTCAACCTAGCGAGCCCAATTTTCTATTTTTTTTAAGCATAATATTTCTTGACTGCATCTGAGTTTACTGGAAGTGGAAGCTCATCTCCATCCATTTCTGCGAGTATTAGAGCTCCCCCAGAGAAAGCTTTTTTCACAACATATGGTCCTTCGTAGTTCGGAGTCCACTTTCCCCGAGAATCTTTTTTTATGGGCAATATTTTCTTCAACACTAATTCTCCTTCTCGAAACTCTCGAGGACGGACTTTTTTCTCGTAAGCTTTTTTGAGTCATTTTTGATATAGTTGACCATGACACAAAGCTATCATTTTTTTTTCTTCTATGAGATTCAATTGGTCATATCGTGATTGAACCCACTCTGCCTCTTCTACTTTTGTTTCCATCAGGACTTTGATTGAGGGAATTTCAACTTCGATGGGAAGTACCGCTTCCATTCCATACACCAATGAGAAAGGAGTTGCCCCTGTTGAGGTACGAACAGAGGTTCTATAGCCATGTAATGCAAAGGGAAGCATTTCATGCCAATCCTTATATGTCTCCACCATCTTCTGTATGATCTTCTTGATATTCTTATTTGCTGCTTCTACAGCCCCATTCATTTTCGGACGATATGGAGAAGAATTATGGTGTTGAATTTTGAAATTATCACACAACTCTTTCATCATTTTGTTATTCAGATTAGTCGCGTTATCAGTGATTATCTTATTTGGCAATCCATATCGACAAATCAATTCTCTTTTGATGAATCTGACAACCACACTTCTCGTCACATTGGCATAAGAAGCGGCTTCAACCCATTTTGTGAAATAATCAATAGCTACTAGGATAAACCGGTGTCCATTTGAAGCCTTAGGCTCGATGAGTCCAATAACATCCATTCCCCACATTGAAAATGGCCATGGTGATGTTAAAACATTCAAAGAAGTGGGTGGTACATGTATTTTATCAGCATAGATTTGACATTTGTGACATTTCTTTACGTGACTAAAGCAGTCGGATTCCATGGTCAACCAGTAGTAGCCAGCCCTTAAGATTTTTCTAGCCATTGTGTGCCCATTTGCATGAGTTCCGAAAGAACCTTCGTGAACCTCTTGGATAATTTTCCCCGCTTCTGCTTTATCCACACATCTGAGGAGAACCATATCATGATTTCTCTTATAAAGCACATCACCATTCAAGAAGAAATTCATTGACAATCTCCTTAAAACCCTTTTGTCGTTCTCTGAAATACCCAATGGATATTCCTTATTCTTAACATATGATTTGATGTCATAAAACCACGGCTTGCCATCCAACTCTTCTTCTATTGATAAGCAATATGCAGGTTTATCTCTTTGTTGAATCTTTATGACCGGCACGTCTTGATTAGTGGTTATTTTGAACATTGACGACAAAGTGGCCAAGGCGTCAGCTAACTGGTTTTCTTCTCGAGGGATATGGTGAAAAGTAATCTTCTCAAATTGTTCTGTCAATTCTTTGATATGGGTGTGATACGGAATCAATTTAGAATCTCGCGTTTCCCAATCTCCTTTCGTCTGATGGATGACCAACAATGAGTCTCCATATACCTCAAGAAATTTTACATTTGATTCAATAGCCGCTTTAATGCCCATAACACATGCTTCATATTCAGCAATATTGTTTGTACAATAAAAACACACCTTAGCCGTAAATGGAGTGAACTGGTTTTCTGGAGAAATCAAAATGGCTCCAATTCCATGCCCTAACGCATTAGAAGCACCATCAAACACCAACCTCCACTTTTCTTTATCAGATGATTCAATCTCTTCAACTAAATTCATTATGTCTTCATCGGGGAATTCACACTGCATTGATTGATAATCTTCTACCGGTTGATGGGCTAAGTACTCTGCTAGTGCGCTTCCTTTGATGGATTTTTGTGTAACATATACCAAATCGTATTCTGATAACAACATCTGCCAACGGGCGATCCTTCCAGTAAGAGCAGGTTTCTCAAAGATGTACTTAATTGGGTCCATTTTAGACACCAACCAAGTTGTATGACATAACATGTATTGTCTCAACCGACGAGCAGCCCATGCCAATGCGCAACATGTTCGTTCAAGTAGTGAATATCTTGTTTCACAACTGGTGAACTTTTTGCTCAAATAATAAATAGCATGTTCTTTCCTACCAGATTCATCATGCTGCCCCAGTACGCAGCCCATTGACTCGTCAAGTACTGTTAAGTACATAATAAGTGGTTTCCCATGAACAGGAGGCACTAGGATGGGAGGTTTTGATAAGTACTGCTTAATCTTTTCGAAAGCTTTTTGACAATTCTCATTCCATTCAACCTTTTGGTCTTTGCGCAACAATTTGAAAATCGGCTCGCATGTAGCGGTGAGGTGCGATATAAACCTTGCAATGTAATTCAATCTACCCAAAAAGCCACGAACTTCTTTTTCAGTGCGTGGAGCCGGCATTTCTTGTATTGCTCTTACTTTATCTGGGTCCACCTCTATCCCTTTTTGACTAACGATAAACCCAAGTAATTTGCCTGATCTTACACCAAATGTGCATTTAGCAGGGTTTAAACGAAGTTTGAACTTCCTTAGTCGCTCAAATAACTTTTGAAGGTTAACAACATGGTCTTCTTCAGTTCGAGATTTTGCGATCATATCATCCACGTAAACCTCTATTTCCTTATGCATCATGTCATGAAACAAGGTTACCATTGCTCTTTGATAGGTTGCCCCGGCATTCTTCAATCCAAATGGCATCACTTTATAGCAGAAAGTCCCCCATTGTGTGATGAACGTAGTTTTTTCCATATCTTCGGGAGCCATCTTGATTTGATTGTACCCTGAGAAACCATCCATGAAGGAGAAAAGAGAGTATTGAGCAGTGCTATCCACTAGGACATCAATATGAGGTAGAGGAAAATCATCTTTAGGACTAGCTTTATTTAAATCCCGATAATCAACGCACATTCGAACCTTTCCATCTTTCTTTGGAACTGGTACAATATTAGCCACCCATTGAGGATATTTTGCTACTGCTAAGAAACCAGCATCAAATTGCTTCTTGACCTCTTCTCTAATTTTAAGCGACATATCAGGTCTCATCCTTCTCAACTTCTGTTTAATTGGAGTGTATTCAGGCTTTAGTGGTAGCTTGTGTTCAACTATGTTAGTATCTAACCCGGGCATATCCTGATATGACCATGCAAAGACATCCACATAATCAATTAAAAGTTTAACCAACTTTTCTCGCTCACTTTCTTTCATAGACATACCAACTTTAACTTCTTTTTTATCATGCCCAGTCCCTAAATTGATCGCCTCAACAGGTTCTTGATAGGGTTGGATTATCTTAGCTTCCCGTTCAATTAAGCTTTCTAGTTCTGGGGGAAGCTCACAATCGTCTTCACAATCCTCATCGGCATGATTAATCAGACGTTCAAAGTTACAAGAAATGGTTCTAGCGCTGTTATTTTCAACATATTCATTTTCGACTCTGCATTGTTTAAAAGAAAAAAAGAAAAAAATATATATATGAATAAAGATTGCCAAAAGAAAGAGAAAAGAGAAAAAACAAAACCAGTTGGAGAATTCAAAAATGCATTTATTGATAATAAGTACGGAATTGAAATACATATGCCCTAATTAGTTATCCTTATAGCCTTGGGCAGAGCAAAAGGAGTTAAAAATACATAATTACTTTGAACATGAATTAACAAACACGGGAAACTCGATGATCTTCCAATTGTTGAGATTGGTGTTTGGAGGACAAGGGTACACTAGCTTGAGGGTATCATCATCACCATGATCCTCTTCCGCAACAGCCACCTGATCAGCATATATTATTCCGGCGCTTTGAAAATTTTGACGAATGTCACAAATAGGAATCTTCTGTGAATTCGGTATCCAGTTTTCTCGACGAGTCACCTTGTTTTCTCTTTTTTCCTTCGCAGCCTTTTCTTCATCAGCTTGAGTAGGTACATATCCCAACCCGTACCTATTGTTCTTTTCTGGTATTTCTATCAACTTCCCCAAATTGAGAAAAACTCCTCCTTCTAACATGGATTTGGTAGACTTCAATGATATGGTAGATTGTTTTGGTTCTTTTAAACGATATCCTTCACCCATGAAGACAACATTGGCAATTTCTAATGCTTGAAAGAAAGTCTCTATGGCTTCCTCCGTGTCTTCAATGTAGCCTGTAGAAGATAAATGACTTACTATCATATCTTCTTCCCCATATATTATTACCAGCTTATTGTTCACTGTAAACTTTAGCTTTTGATGGAGAGTGGATGTCACTGCTCCAGCAGCATGAATCCATGGTCTCCCTAAAAGACAACTGTACGCCGGTTTAATATCCATTACTTGGAAGGTTATCCCAAAGATGTGGGGTCCGATTTGAATTGGCAGGTCAATCTCACCAATCACTTGTCTTCTAGATCCATCAAACGCTTTCACCACCAAAGCACTAGGCTTCAAACAGGCTCCCTCAACAAATAGCTTTGACAGTGTTGATTTAGGCATGACATTTAATGATGAACCATTATCTACTAGCACTCGTGCAAGAATGTGATCGTGACACCTCATAGAGATGTGCAGTGCCTTATTATGCTCTGTCCCTTCAGCTGGTAATTCATTATCACTAAAACTCAGGCAACTACTAGCAGTGATGTTACCGACAACTCCATCAAACTGATCGACAGTGATATCGTGAGTAACATGGGCTTCGTTTAGAACTTTCATCAGTGCCCTTCTATGTGCTTCAGAATTCAATAACAAGGAGAGAACTGATATCTTGGAAGGGGTCTGATTTAGCTGATCCACCACCTTATATTCACTTTGCTTGACAAACTTCAAAAATTCACTAGCTTCTTCTTCAGACACCGTCTTTTTACTGATCTCTTGTCCTTTTATGGTATGATACATATCTTCTTTTCCTTTTTCTCCATTAACCTCTTTTTTCCTAAGTTGCTCAGGAGTGTATACTCGACCACTCCGAGTCATTCCACCAATCCCTGAGATGTTAGTGACCTCAGTTCCTTTAGGTTCACAACCATCACTTGGTTGATGATCTGCCAAGTGGGATGTGACTTCGTATTTCCACGGTACTGCCTTGGTATTTCCATAAGGAAACGGGATTGGTGTTTGGACAATTATTGCATTTGGCTTGTTATGAGTTGACTTAAGATTCTCTTTTTTGTAAAGAATTTCCAATGGTTTTGGGAAAGATATATTATTTTCCACACACGACCCCATGGTGAACACATGACCATCTACTGCATGTTGGTCTATCCCATCTTCAATGAAATTCACAGAGGCGTTCCCGTGACCTGGCAAAGGATTGCTCCCTATGTTGGGATTGTCCTCCTTGAAGGTAAGCCATTTTGCATTAATCAATTCTTGCACTTTAGATTTTAGGGCTTGACAATCTTCAATGGAATGCCCAACGGCTCCTGCATGATATTCACATTTGGCATTTGGATTATACCATTTTGGAAATGGTGGTTCAAGAGGTTTCATTGGTCTTATGACTACCATTGAATTTTGAAGTAAATGGGGCAACAATTGGCTATACGTGACGGGAATTGGATCAAAACGAGTTATCCTTTTTTCTCGATTGACAGGTGGTCTGTAGTGATTTGAGCTTGGGTATTGATTTTGTGGGGAAAATGCGGTAGGTGGTGGTTGATAAAAAGGTGGTCTTGAAGGGTGATATTGAGGGAATGAAGCTTGTGTGGTTGCGGCCACATATGGATAAGGGGTGTAAGGATTTTGTGGTATCGGGGGCTGGAAAATTGGGGGTCGATAAGAATTGATGGGTGGAAAATAAGAGATTCTGGGGTTTACCATTACAGCGTTAGTGTCTCCTTCTTTCTTTTTTGTGAATGTCGTCTGGGGTCGTTTCACGCTAGTTGCTGCACATACGATCTTGCCACTCCTCATCCCACTTTCTATCCTTTCTCCTATCATGACAAGGTCAGAAAAGTTTGATGACATACTCCCAATCATCTTGTCAAAAAAAGGCGACGGGAGAGTATCCATAAACATACCAACCATTTCTCTTTCAGATAATGGGGGTTCTACTTGTGAGGCCATTTCCCTCCACCGTTGTGCGTATTCTTTGAAAGCTTCGTTGTCATTTTTCAGTGAATTTTGCAATTGCATCCTATCAGGGGCCATGTCAACGTTGTACCTGTATTGCTTCAAAAAGGCATCAGCTAGGTCCTTCCATGAACGAATTTGATTTCGCTCAAGATGCATATACCAACTTAACGATGCCCCACTCAAACTGTCTTGGAAGAAGTGAATGAGAAGTTTATCGTTATGAGCATGAGATGCCATTTTTCTGCAATACATAGTTAGATGATTTTTAGGACATGTGTTGCCCTTGTATTTTTCAAAGTCAGGAACCTTGAATTTGGCAGGGATAGTCACATCAGGAACCAAACACATATCGAAAGCTTCAAGGCCATAAACATTATACCCCTCAATAGCTTTTATTCGCTCTTCCAAGACATGGAATTTTTCCTTTGATTGTGTATCATCCCCAATGTGAGGTTGATGCCAATTTCCATTAGTATCGAAATGGGGTACTTGGGGTGCAATATATGGAATATTTTCTGAGGGTTGAGTGTTTTGGGGGTTTAAGTGGTTTGGGTTGTTTTCCATGGGGTTGACGACTAAGGGTGGAGTATAACCGGGTGGAAGACCGTACATAGGAAATTGTATAGTTGTTGTACGAGGTTGCTGGGTAGTCGGGGTAAAGCCTGGTGGGTGAGAAGGAGTGGTTTGGTGTTCTTCATTTGCAGCCGGAGGATTCTCATCAGTATTCCCCTTCCTTGACAAAGCTTGTATAGCTTCTAAGATTTGATCAACCTTGTCCTTCAATTGGTTGACATCCATTCTCATCACCTCTTGATTTTGCTCAAGTTCTTCCATGATCTTCGAGTTTGCACGAGTCCGATAAGGGTGTCGGGGAAACAACTTTATTGATTTTTTCTGTATTTTTTTTTAAAATAAAAAAAAATATTATTATGAGTATGCATTAAACATGAATGGAATGAAAATGCAATTATTTTTTTGGATGTTGGGGAATCATAAGTCTTGCACGAATTATTAATGAAAGAAGAATATGAGAATCGATAAACAAAATAGCAAATCCTTCATTGATGAGAAAAAAGTACATTGCATTTAAATTAAAAAGCTACATCGACTATTGTATTTCAATCATCTTTTTCAAGAGGACAACCAATCTTCTCCTCCAATTCTTCTACTAAATGTTTGCAATATTCGACGAACTTGTAGACTTTGATTGGAGTGTTGAGTGGATGCATTACTGCATCAATCTCTCTTAGATGTTTTGGAATTTTTATGATTGCCTGATTAGCTAGCATTGCCAATTTCGAAAAGCAATCTTTCCAATGCTTGCCTTTATCTTCCAATTCTTTATAAATCTCTTGGTTCTTCAATTGCCCAAGCAACACCATGAAACGCTCCTCCCAGTATATGGTTTCATCCTTCAAGTCATTGTAGATATTTTCTTGATAATCAATGTAATTCTTCAACTCACTAGAAGCTTCCATTTCTACTTTTAGTGCATCTTGGTGTTTTGAGAGTAATTCTTCGATTTCTTCCTTCTGTTGCCTCTCATTCCTTACTTGATTCTCATATTGATCTACCATTTCTTTCAGTTGTTTCTTTAAATCTTCAAACTCATTTTTTATGTTCTTCTCAGAGCTTGCTGATTTTGTCCACAATTGCTTCCACATATAGGCTTCTTCAATAGCTGTATTCCTTTCTTGCCTTCGCACATCTAACTCTTCATTTGCGCCTCTTAAACAATCTTGTATGTCAAGTTTATTTCCTTTTTCAACTTTCAGCCTCTTGTTGTTTCTCTCGATAAACTGACTCTTACAAGTGTTTTCTGATCTTAAGTTGTCGTTCTCTTGGGAGACTTTTTCTAATCTCGCTTGTAGCTCTTTTTTCTCTTCTTCAGATTTTAGCAATGATGCTTTGAGTTCTTCTATCTCTTCATTTGCAACAAGGCTCTTTTTTTTCCTCTTCAGATTTGAGCAATGATGCTTTGAGCTCTTCTATCTCTTCATTGGCAACAAGAATAGGTTCGGGCATTTCCTGATCATTTGAGGGTGCACTGTGGAAAGGCAACTTAATTTCTTGGACTCTTTTCTTTACCCATTGTTGATAAGGTTCCTTTGTGCTGCAACTTCTACATCCGAGTACCTTTCCTTTTCTAATGATTGATTCCCAAGCTCGACTTATCCTTCTCAACATTGGTGGATCTACTATACCCGTATTGTGCAAAACAAAAGCCTCCAATGACTTATCATCTGGTTTATCCAACATGGGGTAGCCGAGTTGTCTCAGAGCTATCATTGGATTGTAATTAATACATCCTTTCGTTCCCATGAGAGGTACATTTGGAAAATCTCCGCATCGGCATATTACCTCTTCCACCCCTTGTTCTCTATAGTACCATGAAATTTTATCTCCAGTAAGGCTAGCTATACTCTGAGCCCATTCACGATTGCTCTTGACCCCAACATGATACCCTTTCTTGAACATGTGAGACACAAACCAAGTATACAGCACTGGAACACAACATAAAATTATTCCCCCTTTCTTCCCGTGTCGCATATGCATAGAGTAGTATACATCAGCAAAAACCGCAGGAACTGGGTTTTGTTTATGTTTGTTAAAAGCTAAGAATACGTTTATGGCAACAAAATCTACAAAGTTATCAAGGTTTGGGAATATAACAATACCGTATATAATGAGAGCCAAAACATCTATAAAAGTACTCCATTCTTTTTTATCGGCTAAATCTTGGCACTTTTGCTCTAGATATTTTCTTGAAAACCCATGAATAGCCCCTTTTTCCTCTTTTGTACTTGCCAACTCTCTTATGTCGATCTTCAACACTTCAGCAATTGTGTCCAACTTCGGTGGTTGCCCAGTATATCGATAAGGATTTCCTCTTTCTAGGGAGTAACCCAATATTCGCTCAAATTCCTCTAATGTCGGGGCCAACTGAAAGTCTTGGAAGGTGAAACATCTTAAGAGAGGATCGTAATACTGAGCCAATGTTGTGAGGGCCCCTGTTTGCACATTCACTGCCAAGAGATTTAGAATTTTCCCATATTTGTGAACGAAACTCTCACGTTGTATAGTTTTCATCTGGCTGCTGATGTCTTTTAAACTCTTCAAATCAGGTTGCTTAAACTTTAAAAGTAAAGTTTTTCTTTTTTCCGATCCCATTGTCCACTTAAATAACACGTGACTAAAGTTTGTATGATTCCCCAAAAATCCTGAAAATTTATGCAAAATGCTATTATGTTTTATTCTTCCTTAGAAAGAAAGAAAGAAAAAAAAAATGTCATGACATATGAATGAAACTAATATATATTTATAATGTCTTGAATATATGAGATAATTTTTTTGGTTTTAATAGATATTCTTTCAATGAAAGGATCTATTGGCTTATGTAGTGAAACTCTCACAAGGGAGGCTCTATGGTTCTAAACACGGTTCCTAGAGCCAATAATCCTATTTTAGAATATTGTCAACAACAATAGGTAAACTATTTGAAGTGACAATAACCTCAATAGGATCAAACTCTAGGTGAGATCTTCATGCTAACCAAACAGGATGTACATCCAGAAGGCTACCACTACGCGATCTTGAAACTAAGCTTAAGTTTTGTTCAAACTCGGGTATAAGGTTCCACTCATAAGTGTGTGTCTTAAAAAAGTGTAGGTGTTGAATAAACATAATTCAATAAATCCATAATACTAACAAAACATATATACATATATAAAATAAATAGATAAATAAATAACATAAAATAAAAAATAATCTACTAGCCTAAAAGAATATTATAATGTCAACTAATACTTATTAAGAAATAAAAACACATAAATAAAATGAAAATGAAAAACAAACAAATATAGAAAAAAGTTAAAAAATTATGCACAATTAATTTTTAGGCTTGACTCTCGAAATATCCCCAGTGGAGTCGCCAGCTGTCGCAGCCTAAAATTTCGAGTTTTCATCGAATTCAATGGAGTCGCCACCAAAATTTATTTTAAAATAGGGAAAATATTGGGAAACCCTTAAAAATGTAAAAATGGTCTTTGAAACCAGATTTTGAGTTCGGGAGTCGATTATGCGTAGGGAAGGTATTAGCACCCTACGATATCCGTTAAAATACGGTTACCTTTAATTAATTGTGCAAAATTATATCAACTTAAATATATTTATTTTTTCTTTATTATTAAATATGAATATAAATTGTTTTTTATAATTGTGATTTTTTGAGATAAAAGTGTGTTAAAAAAGAGTGGAAAAAAAGAAAGTTTTTATTAGTGTGCTTGACAAGAGTGTGATCTTGCTCCTACGTATCTCCCGGTGCGATGGAGAAATCAAAGCTACGTAGTTCTTGGAAGAAAATGTGGATGTGTTGATTGCTTTTAAATAAATTGTATTTTTTGTTATTTTCTTTTAAAAAAATTAATTTTGACAAGCATAAAGAAATAAACTTGCCCGATTTGAATAATTATCTTAAAATATGAATTTTAAGACGATCGAATTGTACAACTCGTGTCTCAAAATTCAAGGAGTAAAAAGATGTCACATCTAATTTAATCCTCTTAAGAATATTTTTATTTTTATTTTTAAATTAAGTTTCCAAACTAACAACATAGTTTAATTTATAGTATGTAACTCTAGGATTAAAATATAAATAATTTTTATGATTAACTTGTTTATGATTTTTATTTTATTAATTTATTTTGTGAATATGAGATTTAGAACCATCAAATTGTCACAATTTGTGTTCTAATAACTCAAAAATTAAAAAGATGTCACATCTAGTTAATTTTTAATGAAATATTTGTTATTATTTTATTTTTAAAAAAAAGATAATAAATATTAAACAAGTTTAAATGATTTTTTTTGAAATAGAATTAGTTATAACCACGAGAATAAAATAGTAAAAGTAAAAAAAATATGGACTTTAACTTAATCTATTAAAAAATTTATATTAATTATATATATAATCCTTTTTTAATATATTTTGTAAATAAGTGAAAAATTGTTATAATGTAAAATAAATGACCTTTATTACTAGTTAATTGTATTCATAATTTTTATAATAAACATAACATAAATAATAATAATTTAATGAAAATAATACTCTAACCCTTAATAAAATGAAAGCGCTACTTATGCCTAAACAAATCAGTAAACAATGAAACAAACAGAGCAAACCTCACCCCCCATTCCAAACTCATACACAAAATTTAAATATGATAATAAAAATACTAATGGCAACTACATTTAAGAAAATGAAGATTTTGTTAACTTTTTATACAAGGTTTTGTTATCCAATCATGGTGTCAATATAATATCTTAATTTTTTTTTTGTCAAAAAAATAGATTCTTAAAATTTTTAATTATAATTGTAATATTACTAATGAATATTTCTAAGAAAATGAAGACTTTTTTATTTTTGGTACAAAAATGAGAGCTTCTTTTAACTATTTAAATTTTATCAAAATATTTTATCATTTGTTTTGTGTATTTTTTTAGTAAAACTTCTTATAAATATTTAGTGATGTATTTTATATGTATTTTATAATGGATATTTAGTGATATAATTTTATTTTATTTATTTAATATTGGTTTATTAAAAAAATTTATCCAAAAATGGCATAGGTCTCACATTAATTTTTATTGTTTTCGATGTATTTTACAAATAATTTAAATATTTTGTAGTAAAAATTAAGTCCTTCATTTATTTACGCCGCCATCAGTGTAACAAACTTTTCCACCCCTAAAACCAAAAAAGAACTTTTAGATCTATGATGGTTATGCTTTTTCAACTTTGTAGACACACATAATGGAATTGTCCAAAGAGTTAGAATTTTATATGGATAAATTTTGATATGTTCTCACTGGCGATTATGACAACTGACGACTTGTTTTGATACTACTACAAGTTTCACTAACTATATATTTTCTAGAAAATGTGACTTTATTTAATTTTCCAACCAACCATAGTTTGGCAAAGTTTAATTTTTCTTACTAAAAACTATATGTTATTCATTTGTTTAAATGAGTAGAAATTAATCAATATAGTTTAAAGTTGTTAAAATTAAAAATATAAATCGACAATTAAATTTATAACATTCAAATTAATAACATAAAATGAAAAATATTAACAAATGTGACAAAATATATAAATATAATAAAATTGAAGTATTGATAATCCTCATGCAATTGAAACTCTATATTGATAACATCAAAATCATTAATTAAATCTATATTGAATCAAAGTTGATTGATAAATATGAACCAAACGAATAACGCAACAAAGAAGAAAAATTAAAACAACATCACATTACGACGACGAACAAAAATAACACTATATTAAGATAATAAAATTATAAGAAAAATACGAAATTAAAATTTATGTAAAAGTATTTTATTTAAATAAAAGAAAATGTAAAAACAATTTAAATAAAAGAAAATCTAAAAATAATTTAGAGAAATATTTTTAAATTAAAAATTGGCCTTTTTTTTAGGAAAGTCCAATTTTTATTTTTTTTTGAGGAAGAGGCGAATTGGTTTTTTTGGTCTATAAAAAGAGGCAAACTTTACTTGGTTATTAAGACAATATTTAAAAATTATTTTACGCATCATTACGTAACTAATTAAAGTAGACTTTTGTGAACACTGTCAGCATAGTTATCGCCACCACAATATCCATCACCAAATAGTAACTGTCAAAGTTTCTCATTAGCAATTTCCATGTTTTATGCTTAGTCAAGTCAAATTCGAGACTTAATTGTTTGAGATTTTTTAACCTTTATTTTTATAGGAATGAATTTTTAGTAATTCAAAGTTTTGATTAAGAAATAAATAAAATTGAATAAAAAATTATTTTAATTAAAATTTAAACTTAAGTTTTTAAAAAAAATATATTTTTAACTGAAATTTATTAGTGCTTAAGAATAGTTATTCTTTTAGGCTAATTATTTGTTTGTTTGAGTAATTTAGATGTACAAGTATTTTATGATTATAATAAATCAAGCCACATTTGTGGACCCCAGCAACAAGCAAACGCCAAATTGAAGAAAAAAAAGGTTTTTCTTCGAATCCTCATTAAAATAAATCAAAGGTTGCATCCAAACTCGTATAGTGTAAGTGTGTAGTAAGTGATTAAAGTCTTATATGGATAAAATGTTTGTCCAACCAATCAAATGTTTGTCTAGGATAAAATTAATAGAAAATACAAAATTTAATAGGATGTCCAATTACTCTATTTTATAAAGTTCAATTGATAAGAATAATATAATTGTAAAAAAATAATTTAAATGAAAGATAAATTTGGAAGAAAAAACTTTATACATAAATTTTGTATACTTTTTATATATAGCCAATGTATATATAGTTTTCTAAAAAATATACTTATATAGTTAAATTTAAAAATATAAAATTTTAAATGAAATACTTAATTTCATTATATAGTAAATTAAATTGAATCTTAATTTATGCAGATATGAAAATTTACTATTTTAATTCTTAAATACCCTTTAAATTAATATTCACATGAATAATTAGTTTATGCAATTCTATGCATAATATATTGCAAGGATACACACAAAATCAAACCAGAACAATATGTGTGGGACTATTGTATAATTCCATGACTGACTGAACATTTTAGTCAAAGAGGAAATAAGAAAATTGAAATTGATTATTTAACTATGTCGGCTAGCTATGATCTAGAACATCGAATTTAAAATCATTTCCTATCTTTTCTATGATATCACACACACGTTACTTTCATAAATTAAATAAATTGCAATTTTCTAAAGTAAATATTAACTCAATTGAAAATTATTTTTTCCAAAAAGTTTACATTTTTCTCTTAACATGGTAGAATAAAATTATGTGGTTTCTCTATGGAGACATTGCAATTGGTTTCGGCTTTGACTTGCATTGTTCATGCTATTTGAAAGAATAATATATATATGCTGTAATTTTATTAATGTTAGATTGTGTATCTAGGACTTAAATGGGAACAAATTACAAGTAGGTAGGTAGGTTGCAAAACTCCATTAGTAGTTTGGTCTAAGAAGTTTTCCTACTATTTATAAGGCAGCTGGAAGTTTTACTATGTTGTCTATTGCTTCTTGGTCTTAAGCTGACCTTATGCTTAATTAGGTTTCACACAAGCTTTTTCAAATGTTAAGGATATTATTTGCATGGTACGAGTCTCTGAGTTGAATATGACTAATTTGTGTGTTGGAAGAAAAATACTTTTTATGTTCTTACATATTTTATCCATATGGTAGTGCTACAGAAATGTTATAGTTATCTAACAAATATGTATTTATACATTTTTAAAGTATCTTTCATTAATCAATTATAATATGACACAAGTGATATATATTTAATTCTTTTAACCATTGATTGAATATTAATTTTTTATCACCTTATATTATATATATATATATATATATATATATATATGCACGTAAGAGATACTTTGATTTAAAAATGTCTTACATTGAACTTTGATATTTGGATTATATTAATTATTACATTTTCTAACCAGATTAGGTTCTATTCTTCGTTTTCTAATAATTTTTTAGTATACTTTAAAATGCTAATGATTTGGTAGTAGAATAAGTTGAAATCACAGTTATAGTAGTATTTTTTTCTTCTTCTTATGAAGCTGTCAAAAAAAAACCCCAAACTACTAGGTTTTTTTAATTATTTTTTTATTAAATCCTTAATTTAGCCCTTATAAAAATATTTTTTTTTAAATCTCGGTCTATTATTTCATGGGGCTTAAGAGAGGGGGCTCAGGGGTTTATAGACCCCCAATATTTTGATAATATTGAGATTTCTTTTGAATATTTTTTTTCTCAAAAAATTTTGTGAGAAAAATAAATAAAAAATTCTTGAAAAAAATCGATTTTTTTTCTCGAATAAAATAAATTTCAAAAAAAAAATCAAAATTTTTTTATCGGTGAAAATATCGAAACAAATTAAAAACAAATTGTCAAATTTTTTTTTTTAAAAAAACTCGATTTTGGGGGCTTTTAAGTCCACAAAATTTTAGGGGGTTGAGACTTACTTTTTGGGGTATTTTAAATTATAAAATGTTTTTGCCCCTCCAACATGTGGACTGAGACCAATAATTAGAGGGCTTGTCAAATTGATACCTCTATCTTCTCATATAATAATTTTACTTCAAAAAATTAATAACAATTTTATATATAAATTAATTAGATATTTTAAAGTAAACATCTTAGTCCAATCAATCGATTGTAGACCATTAGAATAAGAGAGATAAAATTTATCTCTTAATCTAATTGTGTAATACGGAATACACCATAAAATTAACTGTAGAAAATTCAATTTACAGTTATAGATAAGTTTGAAGGATATAAACGTGTAATACCATTTATTTCTCAGTGTTCACTAAGAGCATCTACAACGGTGAACTTAATATGGGTTCTTTAGATGGGTCCATTGTGCCACATCATCTTTAAGCAATTCACTCATTTTCTACTCCAACGGTGAACTCAACATGATTCAATTTCTACTATGCCACATCACCTTAAATCAACTCATTCATTTTTTACGGTTTAACTTTTAAAAAATCATATTATATTTCATTACTTTAATTTATACATTAATATTTAATTTTATTACTTTAATAAACTTCTGTAACAAAAATTGTGAAGAAAAAGTATGAGTAACAAATTGTTTCTATTAATGAGTTAACAATCGTAATTAAAGGAGAAAAAAAGACTAACGGTGGTATATTAACTAAAAAAAAACTAATGGTTACAAAATTATTATTATTTAATAAATTAAAAAGAAGTTAACGGCTATAAATTAAAAAAAATGATGAATTTATTATTATTAATAAATTAATAAAAGGTAGCGGTTATAATTATATTATTATTAAATTATGAAAGTAGATAGAAAAAAAAAAAAGTAACTGCTACGAAGCACCGTTACTTTCTGACAGTACCGTGATGACACATTGACACAACTCCAACGGTGAACCCACAAAAAATTGGAAGTTAAGTAATTACACACTGGCGGACGAACTCATTTTCACTCCCGTTGTAGATGCTCTAAGAGCATCTCCAACGGTGAACTCAATATGGGTTCATTAAATGGGGTCTACCGTGCCACATCATCTTGAAGCAACTCATTCCTTTTTTACTCCATCGGTGAACTATCCATTTAAATACGTTCTACTATGTCACATCACTCTAAATCAATTCATTTCTTTTTTACCGTTTAACTTTTAAAAAACCATATTATATCCCATAACTTTAATTTATACATTAATATTTTATTTATATTCAATTTTACTATAACTTAAAATATTAATTTAAATATTCCAATTAATATTATTATATATTATTTTAATTTAAAATTAAAATAAAAAAAAATAATTTAAAATAAAAAATTAATTTAAAAAGAAGTTAATAGCTATATATATTATTTTTATTATACATTATTTTTATTATTATTAATAAATTAAAAAAAAGTTAACGGCTATAAATTAATAGAAAAAGATAAATTTATTATTATTAATAAATTAATAAAAGGTAGCGGTTAAATTATATTATTATTAAATTGTGAAAGTAGATAGAAAAAAAAGAGCACCGTTCCTTCTTGACAGTACCGTGATTACACCTTGGCACAACTCCAACAGTGAACTCACAAAAAACTGGAAGTTAAGTGATTACACGCTGGCGGAGGAACTCATTTGGCTATTGTTGGAGATGTTCTAAGAGCATCTCCAACGGTGAACTCAATATGGGTTAATTAAGTGGGGTCCACCGTGCCACATTATTTTGAAATAACTCATTCATTTTTTACTCCAACGGTAAACTCACATGTTCATTAGATAAGATTCACCACTAACAAATCATTTATTTATTATTATTCAGAAATTAATAATAAAAAAAGATAACCGTATCAAAGTACCGTTCCTTCGTGAGAGAACGGTAATGACAGCTTGACACATCTTCAACAGTGAACTCACAAAAAACGGAAGGTTACGTAATTACACACGAACTCATTTTGGCTACCGTTGGAGATGCTCTAAGTAGGTTATAGGTGAATTTGAAGGAAATAAATTTACAACCCATAACCAACAAATATCACATTTAGAGTTTGCACATGACACAATTATTATGAGCTCTCATAAGTGGAAAAATGATGTGGCAATAAAGGCCAATTTGAATTTGTTCGAATTTGTATCAGGTTTAAATGTTGACTTTCACAAAAGCCTATTGGTAGAAATTACTATTGAATCAGATCCTGACTCTAATTTGTAAGTTGGGGAGTATTCCATTTGTTTACTTGGATTTATTGATCAATGCAAATCCCATGTTACTAAAGACATGAGGTTCAGTGGTGAATAAGTTTTGAAAAAGTTTATTGAGTTGTAAGATTAGAAACCTATCCATAAGGGTAAAGTGGTGGTATTTTGTCTCATCTTGTATGTATTGCTAGTATTTTTCTTGTCGTTATACAAAACTCTATCAGAGATAATCTAGAAAATTAATTTGTTTAAACAATTTCTGTGGAAGGAAATGAAGATTCAAGGAATGTGAATTGGTAGAATTGGGACCTAGTGTGCGTTGAGAAAGAGCAATGGTTGATAAATTAAAAACATTTGAGCTTTCATTTAGTCTTTATTAAGTGAGTGTGTTTGGATAATGAAACACGGTATAGTTCGTGGTACAATATTTTTAGAAACAAGTATGAGGGAAGTCGATGAAGGTACTAGAAAAATACAAGAAATGAAGTTTGAATTGTGTTTATTGTTTAATTTTTTTTCTTTCTTAAATACTAGTTATTTATTAAAAACTTATCTTCAATTTAATACACACACTTGAAGACAAGATTGAAGATAAAACATAAAGAACATACACATACAAACAGAGAGATAAAGTTGAGAAGAAAAACGTATTGTTTTTATACTAGTTCACAACAACACATTGTTACATCTAGTCATTCTTTTATTGAGAGATATTACATTCTTCACTCAATGAACTTGATCCACTAATCATGTTTTATTTAGTCTATCTCTCTTGGCTAAACGATTATTCTTTTGTGTGTGTGTGTGTGTGTTGAGTATTTTACATCGTTTATTGAATTATGATTCTCTTCACACATTCACTTATACACACTTATCAATGCGACTCTAAATTCAAATTTGAGTAAAACTTAAGATTTGTTTGAGGTTGTATAGTACTAACTTTCTAGATGTTCATCCTGTTTGGTTAGCATGAAGACTTCACCTAGAGTTTCATTTCTTTTGAGAATTATTGTTACTTCTAAAAGTTTATCTATTGTTTTTGACAATATTCCAAAATGGAACCTATGGTTCCATGAACCATATTCAAAATCATAGAGCCTCAAATGGGAGGTGCATAAACACTTATGTGGTGTTTAAGCAATCAACCATTGATGCTTTGAGGACCGAATGAAATTCTTCATATTTTTTAAGCACTTTGTAAACAAGGAATAATTTTAGTTTAATGCATGTTTTTCTTTAAATAAGAAAAAACAAGGGAACTTATCCTCCATATGCATCCATTCTCAAGTAATGATAAACAAAAGATTTTTGTTAAACAAATACATTTTGTGTATTTGGGAGATTATGTCTTTTTTTAGTTCTAGATTGGACCAACCTTTTGAAATTATCTAGAAACCAAGTTTTCTTGTGGCAGTCATTCCCTCAAGGCTTATCATTCATCTTCTCCATAGAAGCTTGAATGTGGCGCCTCTCTGATTTCACCTTTTCAATATTTTTATTTTCTTTGTGTTATAACTTTTATATTTTTTTCAATAATTTGATAGCTGGACCATTTCTTATTGAAAATACGACATTCTGTTTTCTTCATTGTTTTTGCAATTCCTTCAAGTTAAATTCAGTTTCAATCATTAGAAAAAATTCAATAAATATATTTTAAAAAACATATAATAAAAAAGAAGAAAAAAAATTAATTTGGTTGTGATTAAAGGAGTTGTGACTTATATCATTATTGTTTATTACTGCCACATTCTATTTTCTTTTAAATTTTGTGGTGGAAGAAGAAGAAGGAGGAGTAGGAGGAGATACAATTACGGTAGAAATAGAGATGAAATAATGAGTGGCATAAAAATTATGGTTCCACATTTTCAAAAGGAAAAAAATGGTGAATCAATTTATTTGGAGTGGGAGACTAAAATTGAACAAATTTTTCAATTTCATATTTACTCTAAAATTCAAAAAATGCAGGTTGCTGTCCTTGAATTCATATACTACATACTATGCATTGGTGTGGTCGGATCAAACCGTTAAAGAAAGTTGAGGTTTATTTTTCAATTGGAAAATACAATGATGTGGCGTTTGTTAACTTGTATGCGGCAAGTCATTGTTACTAGGAAGATCTGATAATTTGACAAGAGGGCCAGCCATGAGGGGCAGACAAATAAAAATTATTTTGTATATTATGGGAAAAAGATTATTCTTATCCCTTTGAGTCCTACTGAAGTGATAGAATATCAAATAAAGATGAGAGAAAAGAAAGAGCAAGAAAGAAAAGAATGATTAAGAAAAAAAAAAAGAAAAGGCCAAAAAAAAAAAAGATAATGAGTGTTAAGACAAAACATGATTAAAAAGAGAGAAAAGAGAATTTTATTGAAAAAAAAAAAAAGAAAAGTGAATGGTCTATTAATACACAAGTTCGTGTACTTGCTTTTTATGCAAGGAAACTTCTTTTCTTTCTAACATTCTTAGAATTGATGTTTTTCCAAATTGTGTGGAGTTTTCAATAGAATTTAAAAATGTATTCTAAAGGAGGTACCAAATAGTTTACCGCATATTAAAGGAATTGAGCATCATATTGATCTCATTCTAGGAGCATACTTGCCCAATAGACTAGCATACCGTAACAATCCTCAATAAACTAAAGAGATACAAAAACAAATTGGGGAATTGGTAAGTAAAGGTTGCGTAAGAGAAAGTTTAAGTTCTTATGTTGTACATATAATTTTAGTTCCAAAAACAAGATTGTAGTTGGAGAATGTGCATTGATTGTAGAGTGTCGCAACCTAAAATTTCGAGTTTTCATCGAATTCAATGAAGTTGCCACCAAAATTTATTTTAAAATAAGGAAAATATTGGAAAACCTTTAAAAATAGAGAAAAAAAAAATAATATAAAAATGGTCTTTGAAATCGAATTTTGAGTTCGAGAGTCGATTATGCGTAAAGAATGTATTAGCACCCCACGACATCCGTTAAAATACGGTTACCTATAATTAATTGTGTAAAATTATATCAACTTAAATATATATTTATTTCTCTTTATTATTAAATATGAATATAAATTGTTTTTTATAAATGTGAGTTTTGAGATAAAAGTGTGTTTAAAAGAGTGGAAAAAAAAGAGTTTTTATTACTGTTCTTGACCGCTTCTCTAATTTTAAGTGACATATCAGGTCTCATCCTTCTCAACTTTTGTTTAATTGGAGTGTATTCAGGCTTGAGTGGTAGCTTGTGTTCAACTATGTTAGTATCTAGCCCAGGCGTATCCTGATATGACCATGCAAAGACATGCACATAATCAAATAAAAGTTTAACCAACTTTTCTCGTTCACTTTCTTTCATAGACATACCAATTTGACTTAATTGCAGTTTTGGTCCCCCTATTTTAGCTGAATCACGAAAGTAATCCCCCCATTTTATTTCTCCCCAGTTTTGGTCCCCAAAATAGAATTTTGGTCCAAAATTTGATGAAATTTCATTTTTTAAAGCCGTACTACGCCATTTATGATCATATATTTCAGGTACAATTGTTGCAAATGAGATCTTGAGGCATGATGTGATTTAAATAAATGCAAAAAAAATGAAATTTCATGAAGTTTTGGACCAAAATTCTGTTTGGGGGACCAAAACTGGAGAGAAACAAAATGGGGGAACTACTTTCGCGATTCAGCTAAAATATAGGGACCAAAACTGCAATTAAGCCTACCAATTTTAACTTCTTTCTTATCATGTTCAGTCCCTAAATTGATCACCTCAACAGGTTCTTGATAGGGTTGGATTATCTTAGCTTCCTGGTAAATTAAGCTTTCTAGATCTGGCGGAGGCTCACAATCGTCTTCACAATCCTCATCAGCGTGATTAATTAGACGTTCAAAATTACAAGAAAGGGTTCTAGCACTGCTATTTTCAACATATTCATTTTCAACTCTGCATTGTTTAAATTAAGAAGAAAAAAAAAAGAAAAAGAAAAAAGAAAATATGAATAAGGATTGCAAAAAAGAAAAGAGAAAAACAAAATCAGTTGAAGAATTCCAAAATGCATTTATTGATAATAAGTACGGAATTGAAATACATATGCCATAATTAATTATTCTTATAGCCTTGGGCAGAGCAAAAGAAGTTAAAAATACATTATTAATTTGAACATGAATTAACAAACACGGGAAACTCGATGATCTTCTAATTGTTGAGACTCGTGTTTGGAGGACAAAGGTACACTAGCTTGAGGGTATCATCATCACCATGATCCTCTTCTGCAACAGCCACTTGATCAGCATATATTATTTCGGCGCTTTGAAAATTTTGGTGAATGTCACAATAGGAACCTTATGTGAATTCGGTATCCAGTTTTCTCGACGAGTCATCCTGCTTTCTCTTTTTTCCTTCGCATCATTTTCTTTATCAGCTTGAGTAGGTATATATCCCAACCCGTGCCTATTTTTCTTTTCTGGTATTTCTATCAACTTCCCTAAATTAACAAAAACTCCTCCTTCTAACATGGATTTGGTAGACTTCAATGATGTCGTAGATAGTTTTGGTTCTTTTAAGCGATATCCTTCACCCATGAACACAACATTGGCAATTTCTAATGCTTGAAAAGAAGTCTATATGGCTTCCTCCGTATCTTCAATGTAGCCTGTAGAAGATATATTACTTACTATCATATCTTCTTCCCCAAATATTATCATCAGCTTATTGTTCACTATAAACTTTATCTTTTGATGGAGGGTGGATGCCACTGCTTCAGCAGTATGAATCCACGATCTCCCTAAAAGACAACAGTACACCAGTTTAATATTCATCACTTGGAAAGTTATCCCAAAGATATGGGGTCCGATTTGAATCGGCAGGTCAATCTCACCAACAACCTGTCTTCTAGATCCATCAAACGCTTTCACCACCAAAGCACTCGGCTTCAAATAGGCTCCCTCAACAAATAGTTTTGATAGTGTTGATTTTTGCATGACATTTAATGATGAACCATTATCAACTAGCACTCGTGCAAGAATATGATTGTGACACCTCACAGAGATGTGTAGTGCTTTATTATGCTCTGTCTCTCCAGCTAGTAATTCATTATCGCTAAAACTCAGGCAACTACTAGCAGTGATGATACCGATAACTCCACCAAACTGATCGACGGTGATATCGTGAGTAACATAGGCCTCATTTAAAACTTTCATCAGTGCCCTTCTATGTGCTTCAGAGTTCAATAACAAGGAGAGAACTGATATCTTGGAAGGGGTTTGATTTAGCTGATCCACCACCTTATATTTAATTTTCTTGATAAACTTCAAAAATTCATTAGCTTCTTCTTTAGACTCCATCTTTTTACTGGTCTCTTGTCCTTTTATGGCATGATACATATCTTCTTTCCTTTTTTCTCCATGAACATCCTTTTTCCTAAGTTGTTCGGGAGTGTATACTCGACCACTCCGAGTCATTCCACCAATCCGTGAAATTTTAGTGACATCAGCTCCTTTAGGTTCACAGCCTTCACTTGATTGATGATTGGCCAAGTAGGATGTGATTTCGTAATTTCACGATACTGCCTTGGTATTTCCGTAAGGAAAAGGGGTTGGTGCTTGGACAATTATTGCGTTTTGTTTGCTAGGAGTTGGCTTAAGATTCTCTTTTTTGTAAAGGATTTCCAATGGTTTTGAGAAAGATATATTATTTTCCATACACGACCCCATGGTCTACACATGATCATCTTTTGCATATTGGTTTATCCTATCTTCAATGACGTTGATAGAGGCATCCCTGTGGCCCGGCAAGGGATTACTCCCTATGTTGGGACCGTCCTCCTTGAAGGTAAGCCATTTTGCATTAATCAATTTATGCACTTTAGATTTTAGAGCTTGGCAATCTTCGATAGAATGCCCAACGGCTCCTGCATGGTATTCACATTTGGCATTTGGATTGTACCATTTTGGAAATGATGATTTAAGAGGTTTCATTGGCCTTGGGACTACCATTGAATTTTGAATTAAGTGGGGCAACAATTGGTTGTACGCGACGAGAATTGGGTCAAAACGGGTTATCCTTTTTTCTCGATTAACAGGTGGTGTGTAGTGATTCGAGATTGGATTTTGGTTCCATTGATTTTTTTGGGAAAATGCGGTAGGTGGTGGTTAATAAAAAGGTGGTCTTGAAGGGTGATATAGAGTGCATGAAGCTTGTGTGGTTGCAGCCACATATGGATAATGAATGTAAGGACTTTGTGATATCGGGGATTGGAAGTTTGGGGGTCGATAAGAATTGATGGGTGGAAAATAGGAGACTCTGGGGTTTACCATTATAGGGTTGGCATCCCCTTACTTCTTTTTTGTGAATGTCGTATGGGGTCGTTGCACGCTAGTTGCTGCACGTACGATCTTGCCACTCCTCATCCCGCTTTCTATCCTTTCTCCTATCATGACCAGGTCAGAAAAGTTTGATGATATACTCCCAATCATCTTATCATAAAAAGGCGACTGGAGAGTATCCATAAACACACCAACCATTTCTCTTTGAGATAAAGGAGGCTCTACTTGTGATGCCATTTCCCTCCACCGTTGTGCGTATTCTTTGAAAGTTACGTTATCCTTTTTCATTGAATTTTCAATTGGATCCTATCAGGGGCCATATCAATGTTGTTCCTGTATTGTTTCAAAAAGGCATCAGTCAGGTCTTTCTATGAACGAATTCGATTTTGCTCGAGATGCATATACCAGCTTAACGATGCCCCACTCAAACTGTCTTGGAAAAAGTGAATGAGCAGCTTTTCGTTATGAGCATGAGAAGCCATTTTTCTGCAATACATAGTTAGATGATTTTTAGGACATGTGTTGCCTTTGTATTTTTCGAAGTCGGGAACCTTGAATTTTGGAGGGATAGTCGCATTGGGAACCAAACACATATCGAAAGCTTCGAGACCATAAACATTATGCCCTCAATAGCTTTTATTCGCTCTTCTAAGACATAAAATTTTTCCTTTGATTGTGTATCTTTCCCCAATGTAAGGTTGATGCCAATTCCCATTAGCATCAAAGTGGGGTACTTGGGGTACAATATATGAAATATTATCTGAGGGCAGAGTGTTTTGGGGTGGCAGGTAGCCCAGAGGAGATGGGATTTGTGATTGGTTTAGGTTTTGGGGGTTTATAGATTAGTGGTTTGGGTTGTTGTCCATGGGGTTGATGACCAAAGGTGGAGTATAACCGGGTGGGAGACCGTACATAGGAAATTGCATAGTTGTTGTAAGAAGTTGTTGGATAGTCGGGGTAAAGCCTGGTGGGTGAGAAGGAATGGTTTGGCGTTCTTCATTTGTAGTTGGAGGATTCCCATCTGTATTCTCCTTCATTGACAAAGCTTGTATAGCTTATAGGATTTGATCAACTTTGTCCTTCAATTGATTGACATCCACTCTCATCACTTCTTGATTTTGCTCAAGTTCTTCCATGATCTTGGAGTTTGCACGAGTCCGATAAGGGTGTCGGGGAAATAGCTTTATTGATTTTTTTGTTTTTTTTTTAAATTAAAAAAATTATAAGTATGTATTAAACATGAATGGAATGAAAATGCAATTATTATCTCTTTTATTTTCTTTTTTTTTAAAATTTTTTTTTTTTACATTTGGATGTTGGGGAATCATAAGTCTTACGTAAAATTTAACGAACACGAATTATTCGTGAAGAAGAATATGAGAATCGATAAACAAAATAGCAAATCCTTCATTGATGAGAAAAAGAGTACATCACATTTAAATTGAAAACTACATTGACTATGGTACTTCAATCTTCTCCTCCAATTCTTCTACCAATTTTTTTCAATATTCAACAAACTTGTAGAATTTGACTGGAGTATTGAGCGGCCCCGTTTTCACATTCACTGCCAAGAGATTTAGGATTTTCTCATATTTGTGAAAGAAACTCTCATGTTGTATAGTTTTCATTTGATTGCTGATGTCTCTTAAACATTTCAAATCAGGTTGCTTGAACTTTAAAAGTAAAGTTTTTTTTTTTATCCCATTGTCCAGTTTAATTTACATGTGCCTAAGGTCTTTATGATTCCCCAACAATCCTGAAAATTGATGCAAAATGCCAATTTATTTTTCAAAAGAAACAATGTCATGAGATATGGATGCAATTATGCAGAATGACTATTGTGAATATATAACATTTTGAATGAATGTATGAGGTATTTTTTTTGCTTATATGGATATTCTTATGATGAAATGATCTATTGGCTTATGTAGTGAAACTCTCACAAGGGAGGCTCTATGGTTCTAAACACGGTTCCTAGAGCCAATAATCCTATTTTAGAATATTGTCAACAACAATAGGTAAACTATTTGGAGTGACAATAACCTCAACATGATCAAACTCTAGGTGAGATCTTCATGCTAACCAAACATGATGTACATCCAGAAGGCTACCACTACGCAATCTCGAAACTAAACTTAAGTTTTTTTCAAACTCGAGTATAAGGTTCCACTCATAAGTGTGTGTCTTAGTAAAAGTGTAGGTGTTGAATAAGCATAATTCAATAACTCCATAATACTAACAAAATATATATGCGTATACAAAATAAGTAAATAAATAAATAAATAAATAAAATAAAATAAAGATATACTAGCTAAAATTTCGAGTTTTCATCGAATTCAATGGAGCCGCTACCAAAATTTATTTTAAAATAGGGAAAATATTGAAAAACACTTAAAAATAGAAAAAAAATATATAAAAATAGTCTTTGAAACCATATTTTTAGTTCGGGGGTCGATTATGCATAGAGAAGGTATTAGCACCCTACGACATCCGTTAAAATACGATTACCTATAATTAATTGTGCAAAATTATATCAACTTAAATATTATTTCTCTTTATTATTAAATATGAATATAAATTGTTTTTTATAAATGTGATTTTTAAGATAAAAGTGTGTTTAAAAGAGTGGAAAAAAAAAAAAAATTTTTTATTAGTGTGCTTGACAAGAATATGTTCCTGCTCCTACGTATCTCCCGGTGCTATGGAAAAATCAAAGCTGCGTAGTTCTTGGTAGAAAATGTGGATGTGTTGATTGCTTTTAAATCAAATGTATTTTGTTATTTAAAAAAAGTTAATTTTGATAAACATTAAAATAAAAATAAAAAAGTTGCTTGATTTGAATAATTATCTAAAAATATGAGTTTAAGACGATCGAATTGTACAACTCGTGTCTCAAAACTCAAGGAGTAAAAAACAAGATGTCACGTCTAATTTAATACTCTTAAGAATGTTTTATTATTTTTCGATTTTGAAATATTAAATTTCAAAGCTAAAAAAAATAGTACAACTTATATTAATGACTCAAAGATTAAAAAGATATCACATCTAATTAATTTTTAAATAAAATATAAAAATAATAATTATTATTATTACTATTCTTCATAAGAATTAATATTTATTAGGAATTGATTAAATTCAAATATATATTTTATTAAAATATAAGGAATGGATTAGGATAAAAAAGGTGTTGGACCTACAAGAAAAAAAAAAAAAAAAGAAAAAAAAAGAGAACAACAAATGGACTGAGAAATACCCATGGCCCAATCTATTCTCAATAACCAAACCATAATTAGTAAAACACTCATGCGCTACTTGCTTGAGGGAAAGCAGAACAAAGACAAGGATGAGCGACATTTGAGGAAAATCCAGAAAACAAAGAGATCGGTCAGGTTTGAACTGTTAATCCTACCATTTCTAACCTTTTTAAACCCCATCAAATTTATAACAACAAATATAACTTTCATTTTTTTTCATTATAATAACTCAATTTATATATTACATTTGTATAATGATTAGAAAATAAAAATGAAAAAAAACAAAAATACCTTAATCCTTGTGTTTCTTTGGATAATGATGATAAAATTCGATCTTGAGTTTTAGTGTTTTTTTTTTAAACAAATTTCTCTCCCAACAAAAAGAAACTCTCTTCTCTGTTTCCAAGTTTCGAACTTTCTCTGCCCTTTTTTCTTTTTCAAAATTTCAAACTCTATTTATAAAATAAAATAAATTAAAGTGGTGAAACCTTCTGTTTATTAGATAAAATCAAGTTCCGGACTTTATATGGATTTGTTGCAAAATTCAGATTTTGAGTGTACAAGTTATACAAGTAATAACCTTATTAACTGGTTTCTAACATGTTTGTAGTTAGGATGCTATCAATGCAAATAATATAAAGGAATATCTGTAATAGGATGTTGTGAATGCAAACAATATAAAGCAAAGTTTGTAGTAGGATGTTGTGTGAATGCAAACAATATAAAGGAATGTCTGTAATAGCTTTTTCACAAAGTCAAACAACTAAAAGGATGTACAATGTACAATGAAAGATTGAAAATCAAGAAGTGTGACATTTGTGTTGGCGTGTTTGCAGGACAATGTATTGGCATGGATTGGTGTCTTGGCTATAGTGCATGTTGGCATGCCACCTAAGAAATACTGAATTATTCTTATTTGTTTGCTTTATATTATTATTATTATTATTATTATTATTATTATTATTATTATTATTATTATTATTATTATTATTATTATTATTATTATTATTATTATTATTATTATTA
>NC_021162.2:19111461-19119201 GCF_000331145.2 Cicer arietinum | reverse complement strand
TATTATTATTATTATTATTATTATGGAGATGTTTTGATGTAGGAAAGTCATCCAATTGCTTATTTTAGTGAGAACTTAAAAGGTGCCACCCTCAATTACTCTACCTATGATAAGGAATTGTATGCCTTAGTGAAGATATTGAAAACTTAGCAACATTACATACTGCCGAATGAATTTGTTATTCATGGTGACCATGAATCTTTGAAACATTTAAAAGGACAAGATAAGTTGAAGAATAGACATGCCAAGTGGATTGAGTTCTTTGACCAATTCCAATATGTGATAAAATACAAGAAAGGTAAGGCTAACGTAGTTGCGGATACACTTTCAAGAAGGTATATTTTGCTTTCTACTCTTAAAACAAAAGTGTTTGGACTTGAACATCTTAAAGATTTGTATGAAAGTCATTATGATTTTTCTTCTAGATATTTTTTCTTGTGAACATGTTTTCAAAAATGGACACTATAGACACAATGGATTTTTATTTAAAGAAAAGAGATTGTGTCTACCAAAAAGTTTATTTAGAGAATTACTTGTAAAAGAGGCTCATGAAGGGGGTTTAATAGATCATTTCAGAGTCCCAAAATTTTAAAAATGTTGCAAGAACATTTTTATCGGCCCCACATAAAAATTGATGTGCATAAGTTTTGTTATAGATGTATTATGTGCAAAAAGTCAAAATAAAAAATTATGCCTCGTGATGTTTATAGTCATTTGCCTACTCCTGATTTTCCTTAGATTGACATTTCAAAGGACTTTGTTTTGGGGCTTCCTAGAACAAAGGATGGGATATATTTAATTTTTGTGGTGTTTGATAGTTTTTCTAAGATGTCACACTTTATACCTTGCAAAAAGTTTGATGGTACTTGTCATGTTGCTAATTTATTCTTTAAAGAAGTGGCGCGCCTTCATGGCTTACCAAGGAGCATCGTTTCAGATCGTGACACTAAATTCTTAAGTCATTTTTGGAAAACTAAATGGGATAAGGTGGACGCAAAACTACTTTTCTCCACCACTTGTCATTTCCAAACGGATGGAAACACTAAGGTAATGAATCGAACTCTTGTTACTCTTCTTAGAAGTGTTCTAAAAAAATTTGAAAAGTTGGGAGGAATATTTACCTCATGTGGAGTTTGCATACAATAGGGTTGTACTTAGTACTACTCAATATTCACCTTTTGAAATTGTGTATGGCTTTAATCCTTTAACTCTTCTTGATTTATTACCATTGCCTAACACTTCTCTTTTGAAGCATAAGGATGGAAAGGCTAAGGCCGATTTTGTAAGAAAATTGCATGAGAAAGTGAAAAAATTTGAAAAGAAAAATGAGAGTTATGCTAATATGCCAACAAAGGAAGAAAAATGATGATTTTTGAACCCCGAGATTGGGTTTGGGTGCATATGAGGAAGGAATTGTTTCATTTACAAAGGAGGTGGACATTTCCAAGTGTTATATAGAATCTATGATAAGGCTTATAAAATAGCACTTTCATGTGAGTACGATATTAGTGCTACTTTTAATGTCACTGATTTATCTCTTTTTGATGTAGGTGACGGGGATTTCAATTCGTAGTCGAATTCACTTCAAGAGGGAGGGAATGACGAGGACATGAAAATCAAGGATACTAGTGAAGCACTTCAAGGTCTAGGAGGACCAATGACAAGGGGACATCCCAAGAAAGCTAAAAAAAACCTTAAACCAAATGGTGACTACTATCATGAAAGCAATGCCCAACTTAGAAGAAATGGAGTCCAAATAGGTCAACTACATAAGTCCACACGGAGAAGACTTGGAAGCATGAGATGTTGCCTATTTGCTTTGTTTTATTTGGGTCATAACTTGATTTTAATTAGGCCCAACACTTTAGTTTATTTTATTTTTGTGAGTGTTTTGATTAAGTGTGACTCGTGGGTTACTCATGAGATGTGTTGCCCATCTTTTGTTTTGGCATGTTTTGGTGTGTTTTTTTTTTTTGAAATAAAAGTGAGTTGGATCACAAAGCAAAGTGGTGTCCAAGAAGCCTCAAAGGGGAGGTACAAAAGCACTTACGTGGTGTATAAACAATCAACCTTGGATGTTTTGAGGGTTGAAAGAAATTCTTCATATTTTGTAACCAACAAGCCATTAAAAAGAGACAAAGGCATTCAAGAGAGGAGACAATACTTTCACTACAAGAAAACACTCATTTTGTGGCCAACTTTACAAATATTTTGTGGCCGAAAAAAACTCTCACAAATTAGTGGCCGAAAAAACCCTCACAAATACAAAAATTCAAATTTCTATTTATTTGTACCTGAAAAAGCTCTCACAAAAGACTACAATTTTAGCTGGATTTTGTGGTTGCTTAAGCCCTCACAAAATCACAACGTTGTCATTTTGTGAGGGCTTAGGCTGCCACAAAATTCCGCTGAAATTGGAGTCAGTCGCGGCCTAAAATTTCGAGTGTTTCACGAATTCAATGGAGTCGCCACCAAAATTTATTTTAAAATAGGGAAACCCTTAAAAATAGAAAAAATAAAAAAATGGTATTCGAAACCAAATTTTGAGTTCGGGAGTCGATTATGCGCAGGGAAGGTATTAGCACCCTACGACATCCGTTAAAACAACGGTTACCTATAATTAATTGTGCAAAATTAATTTTAACTTAAGTATATTTACTTTTCTTTATTATTAAATATGAATAACAATTATTACTATATTTAAAATATGATTTTGAAATAAATATGTACTTAACAAATAAAGGGAAAAAAAAAGAAACTTTTATTTATGTGCTTGACAAGAATGTGATCTTGCTCCTACGTATCTCCTGGTGCGATGGAAAAATCAAAGCTACGTAGTTCTTAATTAAAAACAAAACAGATGCGTTGAGTGTGTTTTAAAGAAAATTTGTTTTGTGATAAAAAGTATTTTGACAAAATAGAAAAATAAAAGAGTTTGATTTGAATAAATACTTTAAAATACGAGTTTTAAGACGATCAAGTTGTACAACTCGTGTCCTAAAACTCAAGGAATAAAGAAGATTTCACATCTAATTTAATCCTCTAAAAAGTATTTTATTATTCTCGATTTTAAAATTGAGTTTCAAAACTACCAAGTAGTACAACTTGTGTTTTAACAACTCAGAGATAAAAAAAGTTACATCTATTAAATAAGCCGATTTTAGATTAGTTCATTAAAATAAATAAATGAATGAATAAATAAATAGAATAAAATAAATAAACTAAAATAAAATAATTAAATAAATAAATGAAGAGAAATTTAGAACTATCAAGTTGTACTACTTGTGTCCTAACAACTCAAAGATTAAAAAGATGTCATATCTAATAAATAAGTCTATTTTAGATTAGTTCATAAATAAATAAATAGATGAATGAATAAATAAATAAATGAATAAATAAATAAATAAATAGAAGAGATTTCTAGAACTATCAAGTTGTACTACTTGTGTCATAACAACTCAAAGATTAAAAAGATGTTGCATCTAATTAATCTTTAATAAAATATTTTATTGATATTTGAGTTTGTTTTTAAAACTTGATATATGTGTTTTTTTTACTAACTCTAAATGTGTTTTTTTTTTAAACTTGATATATGTGTTTTTTTAAAACTTGATATTTGTGTTCTTTACTAACTCTTAATGGGCTGAGTCTGAATAACATGTTTAGTTTTTTACTAACTCTAAATGGGTTGACCACACCTTCAAGTGCAAACCCGAGCCCAACTACAACCAAAACATCCAAATGAAAAAACCTAGCTATAGAGAAGGGGAGGGCGGCCGCTGTTGATTTTTTACACAAAATACAAGTATAGAGAGCATTAGAGAGATATAAGCAACCAAGAAAGAAGTAGAGAGAGGCAGAAAGATACCGAGAGGCCGCGAGAAGGAGAAGAGACCAAGGAAGCCGCGAGAAGTGTGGTTGCTCCAAAAGGCACCGGTTTCAACAACGATGGTGACAATATAAAGGTTTGGTTTTTCTCCTTTTATCTTTCTCTGTGCGTTTTTTAGTGGTGTTAATCTTATATCCTCCCCCTTTGAAATTTTATAGGGTATATTTATAGAGTTTTTTTATGTGTTTAGTTGTTTTCTGGTCTGTGCCATTGTTTGAGTTTGAGCTTTCTAAAACCTTGTTTGATGTTTTAATCTCTTTGCTCATAACCTGCATTTTTCTGCACCTCTGATGCCTTCATAATTTTAGATTATTTGTTTTGATCTGTTGACTTGCTGAGATTATTCATTTGTCTTTTAGTTTCTTTTTTAAACTCAAAAATTTGTAATTTTAGTTTCTTATTGTAATTTTATTTGGCTTTATTCTTGGTTTGTAATTTGATTGTAATATGAAATTGTAATTTGAAACTGATTTGGTATTGTAAATTGATGAGCCTAATAATTTTATTTCCCTTTTTAATATATATTTCCTTTTTGATTTTATTTTTAAATAAATTGGACAAAATTAGGGTGCTACAGCTGCCCCTATTTAATTATATTTCACTTGAAAAATATGAAAATATGAATAACAATGGTATTCGTTTTCATGTTATAAGGTAAAAGATAAGTAAATATAAGGACCTCAATTTTTTCCAATAACAAACACATGTATTAAAGTGCATTTGAAATTTAAAGTGAGAATGATGCAAAAAAAAAAAAAAAAGATTCGGATTAATTACCGATGCGTAGACTGACAGAAATCAGATTGGTTACCGATGCGTAGATCGACATAAATGAAGGTGATCGTCTTCGGATTGGTTACCGATGCGTGGATCTATAGAAATTAAAAATGACCGTCTTCGGATTGGTTACCGATGTGTAGATCTATAGAAATGAAAGTGATCATCTTGAGATTGTTTACCGATGCGTAGATCTATATGAAAGTGATCGTCTTCGGATTGGTTACCGATGCGTGGATCTATAGAAATTAAAAATGATAGTCTTCGGATTGGTTACCGATGCGTAGATCTATAGAAATAAAAGTGATCGTCTTCGGATTGGATATCGATGCGTAGATCTAGAAATTAAAAATGATCGTCTTTGAATTGGTTACCGATGCGTAGATCTATAGAAAAAATGATCATCTTCGGATTGGTTACCGATGCGTAGATCTATAGAAAAAATGATTGTCTTCGGATTGGTTACCGATGCGTAGATCTATAGAAATGAAAAAATGATCGTCTTCAGATTGGTTACCGATTCGTAGATCTATAGAAATGAAAGTGATCATCTTTGGATTGTTTACCGATGTGTAGATCGTAATTGGTCCAATCTTGAAGGTAGATAAAAAGGGGGAATAAGTATATGATATTTGCAATTCGGATGATAAGGTATGAACGATTCATTTGTGTGTGATGCATTGAGTATAGGTAAAATATCAATGAAGATGCATGGATCATGTGAGTATGAGGAAATTATGTATGGTTTATGTGTCATGCATTATCGATAAATTTTTGTTCTTTTATTTGATTCCCCGATCCTTATGCTCTTCTCCGTCCCAAAATTCAATTGATGATTAAAGACAAATATTGTTTCCACATAATGACTCTTCGTATCTATCGAATGATCGCTTTTTTCAGTGAAGCAAAAATCCATTGTTTAAAATGACTACACTCCTTATTATTCTTCACACACTCATATATCTTGAGAATCAAACGAGTTCCCGTGTATATTTTCAAGTGTCAAAATGTTTAAAATATTTTTATATTTTCACATATTTCAAATTCTAACATTTATTATTATAAAACAAAATTTGAAACAATAGAGCACTCAATAATGAAACTGGATTGGTACTTAAGAGTGTAATATACAACATCGAATGACAATATTGAAAAATGTACATTCGTTACATTAAAAGCAAAACAACGGAGGCAGGGGTTACAATGTGGGGACGAGTATGTTTAATTTAAGTAGAGACATAACAAACGCTAGTCATTCTTGTAATTTAGGAATCCTAATAATCAGCTTCCAAGAATAATAATTGCCCCAGTTTGAAGTGCTTGATTTTTTTCATCCCTAACTTTTGCATGGACTACTCTTCCAAGTTTCCAATCCATCAGGATGCTCTAATTTTTGCCTAGGTCGCCCTTTCAGGTTTTCAACCTAGCGAGCTCATCACCGTTTTTAAGCATAATACTTTTTGACTGCATCTGAGTTTACTGGAAGTGGAAGCTCATCTCCATCCATTTCGGCGAGTATTAGAGCTCCCGCAGAGAAAGCTTTTTTCACAACATATGGTCCTTCGTAGTTCGGAGTCCACTTTCCCCGAGAATCCTTTTTTATGGGCAATATTTTCTTTAACACTAATTCCCCTTCTTGAAACTCTCGAGTACAGATTTTTTTCTCGTAGGCTTTTTTGAGTCTCTTCTGATAAAGCTGACCATGACACAAAGCTATCATTCTTTTTTCTTCTATGAGATTCAGTTGGTCATATCGTGATTGAACCCACTCCGCCTCTTCCAGTTTTGTTTCCATCAAGACTCTGATTGAGGGAATTTCAACTTCAATGGGAAGTACAACTTCTATTCCATACACCAACGAGAAAGGAGTTGCCCCTGTTGAGGTACGAACAAAGGTTCTATAGCCATGTAATGCAAAGGAAAGCATTTCATGTCAATCCTTATATGTCTCCACCATCTTTTGTATGATCTTCTTGATATTCTTATTTGCTGCTTCTACAACCCCATTCATTTTTGGACGATATGGCGAAGAATTATGATGCTGAATTTTGAAACTATCACACAACTCCTTCATCATTTTATTATTCAGATTGGTCGCATTGTCAGTGATTATTTTATTTGGTAAGCCATATCGACAAATCAATTCTCTTCTGCAAAATTTGACAACCACACTTCTCGTCACATTGGCTTAAGAAGCGGCTTCAACCCATTTTGTGAAGTAATCAATAGCTACCAAGATAAACCGGTGACCACTGGGAGCTTTTGGCTTGATGAGTCCAATAACATCCATCCCCCACATTGAAAATGGCCATGGTGATGTTAAAACATTCAAAGAGGTGGGCGGTACATGTACTTTATCAGCATATATTTGACATTTGTGACATTTCTTTACGTGACTAAAGCAGTCGGATTCCATGGTCAATCAATAGTAGCCAGCCCTTAAGATTTGTCTTGCCATTGTGTGTCCATTTGCATGAGTTCCAAAAGAACCTTCGTGAACCTCTTGGATAATTTTCTCCGCTTCTGCTTAATCCACACATATGAGGAGAACCATATCATGATTTCTCTTATAAATCACATCACCATTTAAGAAGAAGTTCATTGAGAGTCTCCTCAAAACCCTCTTGTCGTTTTCTGAAATACCCGATGGATATTCTCTATTCTTAACATAGGATTTGATATCATAAAATCATGGTTTGATATCAAGCTCTTCTTCTATCGATAAGCAATATGCTGACTTATCCTTTTGTTGAATTTTTATGACCAGCACATCTTGACCGACGCTTATTTTGAACATTGATGATAGTGTGGCCAAAGCATCAGCCAATTGGTTTTCTTCTCGAGGAATATGGTGAAAAGTGATATGCTCGAAATTTTCTACCAATTCTTTGATATGTGTATGATACGAAATCAATTTGGAATCTCGAGTTTCTCACTCTCCTTTTGTTTGATGGATAACCAAAGATGAGTCTCCATATACCTCAAGAACTTTTATCTTTGACTCAATGGCTGCTTTAATGCCCATTACACATGCTTCATACTCTGCAATATTGTTTGTGCAATCAAAACACAAT
>NC_021162.2:19100483-19111019 GCF_000331145.2 Cicer arietinum | reverse complement strand
GCCTAAAATTTCGAGTTTTCATCGAATTCAATGGAGTCGCCACCAAAATTTATTTTAAAATAGGGAAAATATTGGGAAACCCTTAAAAATGTAAAAATGGTCTTTGAAACCAGATTTTGAGTTCGGGAGTCAATTATGCGTAGGGAAGGTATTAGCACCCTACGGCATCCGTTAAAATACAATTATCTTTAATTAATTGTGCAAAATTATATCAACTTAAATATATATTTATAAAATGTTTTTATAAATGTGATTTTTTGAGATAAAATTGTGTAAAATATAGTAGTACAAAAAAAAGAAAGTTTTTATTAGTGTGCTTGATAAGAGTGTGATCTTGCTTCTACGTATCTCCCGGTGCGATGGAGAAATCAAAGCTACGTAGTTCTTGGAAGAAAATGTGGATGTGTTGATTGCTTTTAAATAAATTGTATTTTTTGCTATTTTCTTAAAAAAAAAAATTAATTTTGACAAGCATAAAGAAATAAACTTGCTCGATTTGAATAATTATCTTAAAATATGAATTTTAAGACGATCGAATTGTACAACTCGTGTCTCAAAATTCAAGGAGTAAAAAGATGTCACATCTAATTTAATCCTCTTAAGAATATTTTTATTTTTATTTTTAAATTAAGTTTCCAAACTAACAACATAGTTTAATTTATAGTATGTAACTCTAGGATTAAAATATAAATAATTTTTATGATTAACTTGTTTATGATTTTTATTTTATTAATTTATTTTGTGAATATGAGATTTAGAACCATCAAATTGTCACAATTTGTGTTCTAATAACTCAAAAATTAAAAAGATGTCACATCTAGTTAATTTTAATGAAATATTTGTTATTATTTTATTTTAAAAAAATGATATTAAATATTAAACAAGTTTAAATGATTTTTTTCGAAATAGAATTAGTTATAACCACGAGAATAAAATAGCAAAAATAAAAAAATATATGGACTTTAACTTAATCTATTAAATGAATAAAAAATTTATATTAATTATAAATGTAATCTTTTTTTAATATATTTTGTAAATAAGTGAAAAATTGTTATAATGTAAAATAAATGACCTTTATTACTAACTATATTCATAATTTTTATAATAAACATAATTAATTATATTAAACATAAATAATAATAATTTAATGAAAATAATACCCTAACCCTTAATAAAATGAAAGCCCTATTTATGCCTAAACAAATCAGGAAACAATGAAAGAAATACCTTTCCGATGCAGTCGTCTCTTTGATCTTAAAATGGGTTTGAATATCCTTTAGCTATGGATATGGGTTTGATGGATCTGAGTTTGCTGAATGAGTTTGATGGATTTGTTTGCTATGGGTAAGATCTGTTTCTATAAGGAGAACTCTATCTTCTACCTTTCTGGTTTTCTGATTGTTTTAGAAAATTTCCTCTCCTCTCTCAGTTTTTTTTGCCTCAATTTATAAGAGAAACGGCTAATGTTTTCTTTCATTGCCTCAATTTTACATTGTTTTTGTAATAAAAGTTAAGCAAGGTACCATTAAGGGAAAAAAAGAAGCTTGTTAACTTTACATTGAGTGTATCGCATTTCTTTATTAAGCTAAAAAAATAATCAAAGAAACCGGTTTATAACATGTTTGCAACAGGATCTTCAGAAGGTATAAAACATAAAGGATGGGTCTTGTTTCTGAGCAATTGTTTTTTTGAGTGATGCTGGGTTGAAAGGAAACTTTGTTGAACAAAATCTAGGGAACGTTGAACACGTATGAACGGAAGGAATCTAGGGAACGTTGAAGACGTGTGAACGGAAGAAACGTGTGCCCAGTGTGAACTGAACGTGTGCCAGTGGTTGCAGATCAATTAAAAAATATTTTATTTATTTTTCCTTTTTATTTTATTTTTAAATATACTTTAAATCTGAATATAAAATAATGGTATTTTTGAAAATGATTGTAAAAATATTTAAATATATTATTATTATTATTAAAATAATTTTAAATTAATTGGACAAAAATTAGGTACTACAGCTGCCCCTATTTAAGTGTGAAAGTAAATTCAAAAAAATGTAAGAGATATAGTAAAATAATTTGACATGTAAAAAAGTTGAGGATTTGCAATTGAAAAAAAAAATGTAAATAGTGTCGGTGGTCGGCAGAAAATAAATAAAAAAAAATGACTCAGACCAAGGATGATCGTCTTCGGATTGATTACTGATGCGTAAATCGACGCAAAAAATAAATAAAAAAAATGACTCAGACCAAGGATGATCGTCTTCGGATTGTTCCCCGAGAATCCTTTTTTATGGGCAATATTTTCTTTAACACTAATTCCCCTTCTCAAAATTCTCGAGGACGGATTTTTTTCTCGTAGGCTTTTTTGAGTCTTTTCTGATAAAGCTGACCATGACACAAAGCTATCATTCTTTTTTCTTCTATGAGATTCAGTTGGTCATATCGTGATTGAACCCACTCTGCCTCTTCTAGTTTTGTTTCCATCAGGACTTTGATCGAGGGAATTTCAACTTCGATGGGAAGTACCGCTTCCATTCCATACACCAATGAGAAAGGAGTTGACCCTGTTGAGGTACGAACAAAGGTTCTATAGCCATGTAATGCAAAGGGAAGCATTTCATGCCAATCCTTATATGCCTCCACCATCTTCTGTATGATCTTCTTGATATTGTTATTTGCTGCTTCTACAGCCCCATTCATTTTCGGACGATATGGAGAAGAATTATGGTGCTGAATTTTGAAATTATCACACAACTCTTTCATCATTTTGTTATTCAGATTAGTCGCGTTATCAGTGATTATCTTATTTGGCAATCCATATCGACAAATCAATTCTCTTTTGATGAATCTGACAACCACACTTCTCGTCACATTGGCATAAGAAGCAGCTTCAACCCATTTTGTGAAATAATCAATAGCTACTAGGATAAACCGGTGTCCATTTGAAGCCTTAGGCTCGATGAGTCCAATAACATCCATTCCCCACATTGAAAATGGCCATGGTGATGTTAAAACATTCAAAGAAGTGGGTGGTACATGTATTTTATCAGCATAGATTTGACATTTGTGACATTTCTTTACGTGACTAAAGCAGTCGGATTCCATGGTCAACCAGTAGTAGCCAGCCCTTAAGATTTTTCTAGCCATTGTGTGCCCATTTGCATGAGTTCCGAAAGAACCTTCGTGAACCTCTTGGATAATTTTCCCCGCTTCTGCTTTATCCACACATCTGAGGAGAACCATATCATGATTTCTCTTATAAAGCACATCACCATTCAAGAAGAAATTCATTGACAATCTCCTTAAAACCCTTTTGTCGTTCTCTGAAATACCCAATGGATATTCCTTATTCTTAACATATGATTTGATGTCATAAAACCACGGCTTGCCATCCAACTCTTCTTCTATTGATAAGCAATATGCAGGTTTATCTCTTTGTTGAATCTTTATGACCGGCACGTCTTGATTAGTGGTTATTTTGAACATTGACGACAAAGTGGCCAAGGCGTCAGCTAACTGGTTTTCTTCTCGAGGGATATGGTGAAAAGTAATCTTCTCAAATTGTTCTGTCAATTCTTTGATATGGGTGTGATACGGAATCAATTTAGAATCTCGCGTTTCCCAATCTCCTTTCGTCTGATGGATGACCAACAATGAGTCTCCATATACCTCAAGAAATTTTACATTTGATTCAATAGCTGCTTTAATTCCCATAACACATGCTTCATATTCTGCAATATTTTTTGTACAATCAAAACACAACCTAGCCGTAAATGGAGTGAACTGGTTTTCTGGAGAAATCAAAATGGCTCCAATTCCATGCCCTAACGCATTAGAAGCACCATCAAACACCAACCTCCACTTTTCTTTATCAGATGATTCAATCTCTTCAACTAAATTCATTATGTCTTCATCGGGGAATTCACACTGCATTGATTGATAATCTTCTACCGGTTGATGGGCTAAGTACTCTGCTAGTGCGCTTCCTTTGATGGATTTTTGTGTAACATATACCAAATCGTATTCTGATAACAACATCTGCCAACGGGCGATCCTTCCAGTAAGAGCAGGTTTCTCAAAGATGTACTTAATTGGGTCCATTTTAGACACCAACCAAGTTGTATGACATAACATGTATTGTCTCAACCGACGAGCAGCCCATGCCAATGCGCAACATGTTCGTTCAAGTAGTGAATATCTTGTTTCACAACTGGTGAACTTTTTGCTCAAATAATAAATAGCATGTTCTTTCCTACCAGATTCATCATGCTGCCCCAGTACGCAGCCCATTGACTCGTCAAGTACTGTTAAGTACATAATAAGTGGTTTCCCAGGAACAGGGGGCACTAGGATGGGAGGTTTTGATAAGTACTGCTTAATCTTTTCGAAAGCTTTTTGACAATTCTCATTCCATTCAACCTTTTGGTCTTTGCGCAACAATTTGAAAATCGGCTCGCATGTAGCGGTGAGGTGCGATATAAATCTTGCAATGTAATTCAATCTACCCAAAAAGCCACGAACTTCTTTTTCAGTGCGTGGAGCCGGCATTTCTTGTATTGCTCTTACTTTATCTGGGTCCACCTCTATCCCTTTTTGACTAACGATAAACCCAAGTAATTTGCCTGATCTTACACCAAATGTGCATTTAGCAGGGTTTAAACGAAGTTTGAACTTCCTTAGTCGCTCAAATAACTTTTGAAGGTTAACAACATGGTCTTCTTCGGTTTGAGATTTTGCGATCATATCATCCACGTAAACCTCTATTTCCTTATGCATCATGTCATGAAACAAGGTTACCATTGCTCTTTGATAGGTTGCCCCGGCATTCTTCAATCCAAATGGTATCACTTTATAGCAGAAAGTCTCCCATTGTGTGATGAACGTAGTTTTCTCCATATCTTCGGGAGCCATCTTGATTTGATTGTACCCTGAGAAACTATCCATGAAGGAGAAAAGAGAGTATTGAGCAGTGCTATCCACTAGGACATCAATATGAGGTAGAGGAAAATCATCTTTATGACTAGCTTTATTTAAATCCCGATAATCAACGCACATTCGATTAGCCACCCATTGAGGATATTTTGCTACTGCTAAGAAACCAGCATCAAATTGCTTCTTGACCTCTTCTCTAATTTTAAGCGACATATCAGGTCTCATCCTTCTCAACTTCTGTTTAATTGGAGTGTATTCAGGTTTTAGTGGTAGCTTGTGTTCAACTATGTTAGTATCTAACCTGGGCATATCCTGATATGACCATGTATAGACATCCACATAATCAATTAAAAGTTTAACCAACTTTTCTCACTCACCTTCTTTCATAGACATACCAACTTTAACTTCTTTTTTATCATGCTCAGTCCCTAAATTGATCACCTCAATAGGTTCTTGATAGGGTTGGATTATCTTAGCTTCTTGTTCAATTAAAGCTTTCTAGTTCTGAGGGAAGCTCACAATCGTCTTCACAATCCTCATCGGCATGATTAATCAGATGTCCAAAATTACAAGAAATGGTTATAGCGCTGCTATTTTCAACATATTCATTTTCGACTCGGCATTGTTTAAATTAAGAAAAAATATATATATGAATAAGGATTGCCAAAAGAAAGAGAAAAGAGAAAAAACAAAAACAGTTGGAGAATTCAAAAATGCATTTATTGATAATAAGTACGGAATTGAAATACATATGCCCTAATTAGTTATCCTTATAGCCTTGGGCAGAGCAAAAGGAGTTAAAAAAAAAACATAATTACTTTGAACATGAATTAACAAACACGGGAAACTCGAGGATCTTCCAATTGTTGAGACTGATGTTTGGAGGACAAGGGTACACTAGCTTGAGGGTGTCACCATCAACATGATCCTCTTCTGTAACAGCCACTTGATGAGCATATATTATTCCGGCGCTTTGAAAAGCTTGGCGAATATCATAAATAGGAATCTTCTGTGAATTCAGTGTCCAGTTTTCTCTTTTACCTTTTGCAACCTTCTCTTTATCAGCTTGAGTAGGTACATATCCCAACCCGTACCTATTGTTCTTTTCTGGTATTTCTATCAACTTTCCCAAAACAAACTCCTCCTTCCAACATAGATTTGGTAAACTTCAATGATGTGGTTGATAGTTTTGGTTCTTTTAAACGATATTCTTCACCCCTGAAGACGGCATTGGCAATTTCTAATGCTTGAAACGAAGTCTCTATGGCTTCCTCTGTGTTTTCAATGTAGCTTGTAGAAGATAAATGACTTACTATCATATCTTCTTCCCCAGATATTATTACCAGCTTATTGTTCACTATAAACTTTAGCTTTTGATGGAGGGTGGATGTCACTGCTCCAGCAGCATGAATCCATGGTCTCCCTAAAAGACAGCTGTACGCCGGTTTAATATCCATATCCATGGTCTCCCTAAAAGACAACTGTACGCCGGTTTAATATCCATTACTTGGAAGGTTATCCCAAAGATGTGGGGTCCGATTTGAATTGGCAGGTCAATCTCACCAACCACTTGTCTTCTAGATCCATCAAACGCTTTCACCACCAAAGCACTACGCTTCAAACAGGCTCCCTCAACAAATAGTTTTGATATCAACAAATAGCTTTGACAGTGTTGATTTAGGCATGACATTTAATGATGAACCATTATCTACTAGCACTCGTGCAAGAATGTGATCGTGACACCTCATAGAGATGTGCAGTGCCTTATTATGCTCTGTCCCTTCAGCTGGTAATTCATTATCACTAAAACTCAGGCAACTACTAGCAGTGATGTTACCGACAACTCCATCAAACTGATCGACAGTGATATCGTGAGTAACATGGGCTTCGTTTAGAACTTTCATCAGTGCCCTTCTATGTGCTTCAGAATTCAATAACAAGGAGAGAACTGATATCTTGGAAGGGGTCTGATTTAGCTGATCCACCACCTTATATTCACTTTGCTTGACAAACTTCAAAAATTCACTAGCTTCTTCTTCAGACACCGTCTTTTTACTGATCTCTTGTCCTTTTATGGTATGATACATATCTTCTTTTCCTTTTTCTCCATTAACCTCTTTTTTCCTAAGTTGCTCAGGAGTGTATACTCGACCACTCCGAGTCATTCCACCAATCCCTGAGATGTTAGTGACCTCAGTTCCTTTAGGTTCACAATCATCACTTGGTTGATGATCTGCCAAGTGGGATGTGACTTCGTATTTCCACGGTACTGCCTTGGTATTTCCATAAGGAAACGGGATTGGTGTTTGGACAATTATTGCATTTGGCTTGTTATGAGTTGACTTAAGATTCTCTTTTTTGTAAAGAATTTCCAATGGTTTTGGGAAAGATATATTATTTTCCACACACGACCCCATGGTGAACACATGACCATCTACTGCATGTTGGTCTATCCCATCTTCAATGAAATTCACAGAGGCGTTCCCGTGACCTGGCAAAGGATTGCTCCCTATGTTGGGATTGTCCTCCTTGAAGGTAAGCCATTTTGCATTAATCAATTCTTGCACTTTAGATTTTAGGGCTTGACAATCTTCAATGGAATGCCCAACGGCTCCTGCATGATATTCACATTTGACATTTGGATTATACCATTTTGGAAATGGTGGTTCAAGAGGTTTCATTGGTCTTATGACTACCATTGAATTTTGAAGTAAATGGGGCAACAATTGGCTATACGCGACGGGAATTGGATCAAAACGAGTTATCCTTTTTTGTCGGTTGACAGGTGGTCTGTAGTGATTCGAGATTGAGTATTGGTTTGTGGGGAAAATGCGGTAGGTGGTGGTTGATAAAAAGGTGGTCTTGAAGGGTGATATTGAGGGTATGAAGCTTGTGTGGTTGCGGCCACATATGGATAAGGGATGTAAGGATTTTGTGGTATCGGGGGCTGGAAAATTGGGGGTCGATAAGAATTGATGGGTGGAAAATAAGAGATTCTGGGGTTTACCATTACAGCGTTAGTGTCTCCTTCTTTCTTTTTTGTGAATGTCGTCTGGGGTCGTTTCACGCTAGTTGCTGCACATACGATCTTGCCACTCCTCATCCCACTTTCTATCCTTTCTCCTATCATGACAAGGTCAGAAAAGTTTGATGACATACTCCCAATCATCTTGTCATAAAAAGGCGACTGGAGAGTATCCATAAACATACCAACCATTTCTCTTTCAGATAATGGGGGTTCTACTTGTGAGGCCATTTCCCTCCACCGTTGTGCGTATTCTTTGAAAGCTTCGTTGTCCTTTTTCAGTGAATTTTGCAATTGCATCCTATCAGGGGCCATGTCAACGTTGTACCTGTATTGCTTCAAAAAGGCATCAGCTAGGTCCTTCCATGAACGAATTTGATTTCGCTCAAGATGCATATACCAACTTAACGATGCCCCACTCAAACTGTCTTGGAAGAAGTGAATGAGAAGTTTATCGTTATGAGCATGAGATGCCATTTTTCTGCAATACATAGTTAGATGATTTTTAGGACATGTGTTGCCCTTGTATTTTTCAAAGTCAGGAACCTTGAATTTGGCAGGGATAGTCACATCAGGAACCAAACACATATCGAAAGCTTCAAGGCCATAAACATTATACCCCTCAATAGCTTTTATTCGCTCTTCCAAGACATGGAATTTTTCCTTTGATTGTGTATCATCCCCAATGTGAGGTTGATGCCATTTTCCATTAGTATCGAAATGGGGTACTTGGGGTGCAATATATGGAATATTTTCTGACGGTTGAGTGTTTTGGGGGTTTAAGTGGTTTGGGTTATTTTCCATGGGGTTGACGACTAAGGGTGGAGTATAACCGGGTGGAAGACCGTACATAGGAAATTGTATAGTTCTTGTACGAGGTTGTTGGATAGTTGGTGTAAAGCCTGGTGGGTGAGAAGGAGTGGTTTGTTGTTCTTCATTTACAGCCGGAGGATTCTCATCTATGTTCCCTTTCCTTGACAAAGCCTGTATAGCTTCTAAGATTTGATCAACCTTGTCCTTTAATTGGTTGACATCCATTCTCATCACCTCTTGATTTTGCTCAAGTTCTTCCATGATCTTTGAGTTTGCACGAGTCCGATAAGGATGTTGGGGAAACAACTTTATTGATTTTTTTCTATTTTTTTTTTTTTTACAATAAAAAATTTATGAGTATGTATTAAACATGAATGGAATGCAATTATTATCTCCTTTTTTATGTGGATGTTGGGGAATCATAAGTCTTGCACGAATTTTTAATGAAAGAAGAACATGGGAATCGATAAACAAAACAGCAAATTCTTCATTGATGAGAAAAAAGTACATTACATTTAAATTAAAAAGCTACATCGATTATGGTATTTCAATCATCTTTTCCAAAAGGACAACCGATTTTCTCCTCCAATTATTCTACTAAATGTTTGCAATATTCGACGAACTTGTAGACTTTGATTGGAGTATTGAGTGGGTGCATGATTGCATCAATCTCTCTTAAGTGTTTTGGAATTTTTATGATTGCCTGATTAGCTAGCATGGCCAATTTTGAAAAGCAATCTTTCCAATATTTTCCTTTATCTTCCAACTCTTTATAAATCTCTTGATTCTTCAATTGTCCAAGCAACACCATGAAACGCTCCTCCCAATATATGGTTTCATCCTTCAAGTCATCATAGATCTTTTCTTGATAATCAATGTAATTCTTCAACTCACTAGAAGTTTCCATTTCTATTTTTAGTGCATCTTAGTGTTTTGAGAGTAATTCTTCAATTTCTTCTTTCTGTTGCCTCTCATCCCTTACTTGACTCTCGTATTTAGCTACCATTTCTTTTAGTTGTTTCTTTAAATCTTCAAACTCTTTTTTTACCTTCTTCTCAGAGCTTGTTGATTTTGTCCACAACTGCTTCCACATGTAGGCTTATTCAATAGCTGCATTCTTTTCTTCATTTCGCACATCTAACTCTTCATTTGCACCTCTCAAACAAATTTGTATGTCAAGTTTATTTTCTTTTTCAGTTTTCAACCTCTTGTTGCTTCTTTCAATAAACTGACTTTTACATGTGTTTTCTGATCGTAAGTTCTCGTTTTCTTGGGAGACTTTTTCTAACTTTGCTTGTAGCTCTTTTTTCTCCTCTTCAAATTTTAACAATGATGCTTTGAGCTCTTCTATTTCTTCATTTGTAACAAGGGTAGTTTCAGGCATTTCTTGATCACATGAGGGTGTACTGTGGAAGGGCAACTTTATTTCTTGGACTCTTTTCTTTACCCATTGTTGATAGGGTTCTTTTGTGCTGCAACTTCTACATCCGAGTATTTTTCCTTTTCTAATGATCAACTCCCAAGCTCGACTTATCCTTCTCAACATTGGTGGGTCTACTATACCCGTATTGTGCAAAACAAAAGCCTCCAATGACCTATCATCTGGTTTATCCAACATGGGGTAGCCAAGTTGTCTTAGAGCTACCATTGGATTGTAATTAATACATCCTTTCGTTCCCATGAGAGGTACATTTGGAAAATCTCCGCATCGGCATATTACCTCTTCCACTCCTTGTTCTCTATAATACCATGAAATTGTATCCCCAGTAA
>NC_021162.2:19097584-19099901 GCF_000331145.2 Cicer arietinum | reverse complement strand
TAAGTGTGTGTCTTAAAAAAGTGTAGGTGTTGAATAAACATAATTCAATAAATCCATAATACTAACAAAACATATATATATATATATATATATACAAAATAAATAGATAAATAAAATAAAATAAAATAAAAATAATTTACTAACTTAAAAGAATATTATAATGTTAGCTAATACTTATTAAAAAAATAATAAACACATAAAGAAAATGAAAAAAAACAAACAAATATAGAAAAAGTTAAAAAAAAAATATTATTCACAATTAATTTGTTAGGCTTGACTCTCTAAATTTCCCCAGTGGAGTCACCAGCTGTCGCGGCCTAAAATTTTGAGTTTTCATCGAATTCAATGGAGTCGCCACCAAAATTTATTTTAAAATAGGGAAAATATTGGGAAACCCTTAAAAATGTAAAAATTGTCTTTGAAACCAGATTTTGAGTTCGGGAGTCGATTATGCGTAGGGAAGGTATTAGCACCCTACGACATCCGTTAAAATACGGTTACCTTTAATTAATTGTGCAAAATTATATCAACTTAAATATATATTTATAAAATGTTTTTATAAATGTGATTTTTTGAGATAAAATTGTGTAAAATATAGTAGTACAAAAAACAGAAAGTTTTTATTAGTGTGCTTGACAAGAGTGTGATCTTGCTCCTACGTATCTCCCGGTACGATGGAGAAATCAAAGCTACGTAGTTCTTGGAAGAAAATGTGGATGTGTTGATTGCTTTTAAATAAATTGTATTTTTTGTTATTTTCTTAAAAAAAAACAAATTTAATTTTGACAAGCATAAAGAAATAAACTTGCTCGATTTGAATAATTATCTTAAAATATGAATTTTAAGACGATCGAATTGTACAACTCGTGTTTCAAAATTCAAGGAGTAAAAAGATGTCACATCTAATTTAATCATCTTAAGAATATTTTTATTTTTATTTTTATTTTTAAATTAAGTATCCAAACTAACAACATAGTTTAATTTATAGTATGTAACTCTAGGATTAAAATATAAATAATTTTTATGATTAACTTGTTTATGATTTTTATTTTATTAACTTATTTTGTGAATATGAGATTTAGAACCATCAAATTGTCACAATTTGTGTTCTAATAACTCAAAAATTAAAAAGATGTCACATCTTAGTTAATTTTTAATGAAATATTTGTTATTATTTTATTTTAAAAAAATTGATATTAAATATTAAACAAGATTAAATGATTTTTTTTCGAAATAGAATTAGTTATAACCACGAGAATAAAATAGCAAAAATAAAAAAATATATGGACTTTAACTTAATCTATTAAATGAATAAAAAATTTATATTAATTATAAATATAATCCTTTTTTAATATATTTTGTAAATAAGTGAAAAATTGTTATAATGTAAAATAAATGACCTTTATTACTAGTTAACTGTATTCATAATTTTTATAATAAACATAATTAATTATATTAAACATAAATAATAATAATTTAATGAAAATAATACCCTAACCCTTAATAAAATGAAAGCGCTACTTATGCCTAAACAAATCAGGAAACAGATGAACAAACAGAGCAAACCTCACCCCCCATTCCAAACTCATACACAAAATTTCAAACGCAAACCAGGAATCGATGAATGAAATACATTTCCGATGCGGGAAAATTGGCTATTGTACCCCCCATTTAAACTTATACCCCCAACTTAAAATTTTTGTTGTAAAATACCCAAAATAACCCTAAAAATAAGACCCATAATTTTAAAGTACCATTTATGTATTTTTGGTGTATTTTGGATTTTGGCTCGGAGGCTTTTAAGCCAAAGTTAATAATATTTTGGAGTTTTATAATCAAAAAGATATTTTGATGCCAATTAAAATTTCTCGTCGATAAATAAATTGAATTTAACTGCGATGAATCCTTTACGGATAATTTAATGTGTTTCGGGTGAAACGGTAATTTAACGAATATCTAGATTTTGAGATATTTGTTAAGTTATATTTATTATATTTATATATGTTTGTTTGGAGGGAAAAAGAAAGGAAAACTAGAGGGAAGGAAAAGGAAAAGAAAATAGTATATAAAAGGGAAGGAAGGAAAAAGGAAGAAAGGAAAAAGAAAGGAAAGAAAAAGAAAGGAAGGAAATTTGAAAACTCCATCTCCTTCCTCTGAACCGTGTCCCGCGGCCAAATTTTCCTCCTCCTCCCATTTTTCATTTTCGTCGCTTTCTTCTCTTCAAAACTAGTAACCCAAGGTTGGGTGAGAGTTAGATCAAGGTTTTTGCAACTCCACTCTTCCTCTTTGATTCGAAAACAAAGAAATACGGTTTTTG
>NC_021162.2:19082685-19087347 GCF_000331145.2 Cicer arietinum | reverse complement strand
TTATTCAGCGATTTATTCAGCGATTTATTATTCATCTGCCAATCATATCATTTAAAACAAAATACAACTCAAAAGTATCAATCATCTGCCAATCATATCATTTAAAACAAAATACAACTCAAAAGTATCAATCATCTGCCAAAGACATATAATCTGAATTATTTTCTAAATCTAAAGAACCCCAATGTTGTAGACGTCCTGCATAAGCGATAGCCCATGATGTAGACTCATCGCTACGATGCTTCTTCCAATGCCATGCAAGTGGTGGTAACGGACATGCAGATTTCAATTTAACTTGAACCCAATGATTTTCGTTAACAAAACCAATGCTGATAACACGATCACGTGACAAATCTCCATTATGTGCACCCCTCAATGGGAAAAAAGTCAAACAAAAAGTTTTTGCTAATGTAACAAGAACGAGATTATATTTTGTTGCTATCACGTAACCCATATCAGGAATGGTCATCCACTTCTCATTACCTTGGTTTTCCAACTCAGTTACAAGTAAAGACTCTGTCACTTCTTGCAAACGTTCCTTGAATAATGCAGCATATAAATCAGGTTTGGACTTAATCTCTGTATACAACTGCCGACGTATAATGCTCCAGTATTCTTCACCATAACCAAGTAAAGCAGCAATAGCACGATATCCACAGTTTCCATCTGCTTTAACATTAACTATGTCTTCAATATATGGATGAATTAAAGAAGGAAACTCGTGGAAATATTTTTTAACCTGGTGGGAGACTTGTTTGGATGCTTGATGGGAGACTTGTTTGGATACCTGCTGGGAGACTTGAGTATCAACATGCTCAAAGTATGATGGGTCGCGATATACGTCATATCCCTTCGGCTTATTGCCTTTTTTCTTAACACCACCTTTTGTTTTGATTTTATCCACTGGTGCACACATTGATGTTGTCTCCGGATATGCTATTTCACGCAACTTGCTCTTTAAAGCCCTTCTTCCAGCAATATTAAGTGTTTTCCATTTTTTCCAAATTATATCCATCTCCGATGTAATGTCCAACTCTGAATCATTTGTCAACTGGTCATTCTCTTGATCACTATTCAAGGTTAATTTCCTCCAATGTATATGAACAGCATCTAATGGGATTGGAACACCTTTCATCTTGTATCCTGCTAACTCACATGCACAAGGTAATCCATGAGTCTTTCTAAGTATACAACAACACACATCTTTGTCGTTACCGACATAACTGACTCTCTTGTATTCTTCAACAATATCACCTAAGGCTTTCTTGGATACCACCCAAGTCAATTTCTCAAAGAATGGATTGTTGTGTATATGCTCTTTGCGACCTTTACTTATCTCAAATGAACCTTTGATCTTAATAATTTGAAACTTCAACATGTCATTCATACCATTCCATGCCTTACAAAAATCTCCTTTACTGTGTTCCAAAAATCTCTTCAATGACCAATGAGCAGACTCAACCCTAATATTTAAACAAAAAAAATACAAAATGTGAAGTAATGATCATATATCATGCATAAATCATATATCATATATCATACAAAATGTGAAATTTTAATGACATACCTATTAGTCGTAGTATTTCCTAGATGCAATACTCGATTGGTCCATGCTTCAACAAATCTTTCCTTATGAGGATTCAACCATGTGTCTCTGACGTAGTCAAAGAAAATAATATTATCGACACATGCTTGCTCAAATACTTGCAAAAGTTCCTCGTACTCCTTCTCTTCAGAACAATAAACAATTTTCCTCCACAACTCAAGAATGGGTTCTTGCATGTCTTTCTTTAATATATACTGTTTGCATTTGGCTCCAACATTTTTGTTAATATGAAGTTGACAAAGTAAATTTGTTGAAGATGGAAATACAACTTTAATTGCATTCATTAAAGCCAGTTCTCTGTCAGTCACAATCACCTGAGGAAATGGCGTGTTTGAAAAAAACAACTCTTTTAACTTCTCCAATGCCCACCAAAAGTTGTCTTGACGTTCAGAATCCATATAAGCAAATGCAACATTAAATGTCAACCAAGTTGAAGTTACACCAACAATTTCAAACAACGGTAACCTATACTTGTTGGTTTTGTAGGTGCTATCCATGATCAATACAAGAGGGAACATGTTAAGCAAAGTTATGGAATCTGTGTGCGTCCAAAACATATCCCTCACAACGTTGGAGTCCTCATGAGTCCTACTCCAACAAGTATATTTCTCAGCTTCAAGTAACTTCAACAAATGTTGCATATCAGTTCTAGGTCCCATCAAATTCTTCCTGTATGTACTTCGTCGCTTGTAAATTTGATAGATACTAGTCACATTCTCCGTATCTCGATCTCTCAAAGATGACAAGATATGTCTCGGTGCAACGTGATACTTTGTCAACTCGTCAACATGTTTCTTATCTTCTTCTGTTAAGCGTCCCATAAATGCATTATTCTCAAAAGTAGCTACTAACTCATGGTTGTGAAGTCCACAGATTAAACTAATAATCCATCCTTCATCATTTTTCAGTGGTCTCGCTTTAAGTTTAAACGGACATCCACACTTTTTAGTTGAAGTACCTGTGTCATTTTTATTTGACTTATATTGTCCACCTCTATCACAACCAAGAATTACTTTTGTCTTTCTTCCTCTCTTTCCAGTCTCTACGTCTGATCGAGTAATGATAACTGCTACTCGATTTTGTCGACCTATCTCTCTTGCCCATGATATGACAGCTTCTCGTGACTCAAAAATTTGATCAGTTGTAAATGCTTCAGTTAAATCTATAAATACTGTCGTGTATTTTCCATCCATAGTTCAAAAAAACAATTCAAATAAAATAACAAACAAATTAAAAGCATATTCAAAAAAAAAAAAATTAAGTACCGGATTTTTGAAATTTCCGGATTAACTACCGGAAATTTCAAAAAACCAAATTTCCGGTGAACAAAAAATGACTACCGGATTTTTCAAATTTTTTGAAATTTCCGGTAGCTTCCGGAAATTTGAAATTTCCGGTATTGAAATTACAACTACCGGAAATTTCATTTTCCAAATTTCCGGTAACAATTATAACTACCGGAAATTTTGATGCAAAAGTTGACTTACCGGAAATTTCAGCAAGGTCCAGATTTTAGAGTAATTTTTTTTAACTGCTCACGTAAATGAATTTTTTAAGGATAAAATTGGATTTTTAACAAATTGGGGAGTATAAGTTTAAATGGGGGGTACAAAAGCCAATTCTCCCGATGCGGTCGTCTCTTTGATCTTAAAATGGGTTTGAATATCCTTTAGCTATGGATACGGGTTTGATGGATCTGAGTTTGCTGAATGGGTTTGATGGATCTGTTTGCTATGGGTAAGATCTGTTTCTCTAAGAACAACTCTATCTTCTACCTTTCTCTGGTTTTCTGATTGTTTTAGAAAATTTCCTCTCCTCTCTCAGTTCTGTTTGCCTCAATTTATAAAAGAAACGGCTAAGGTTTTCATTCAGTGTACAAATACATGTTCTGGATTTTGTATTGTTACCCAACAAAAATTCATTGGATTTTACATTGTTTTTTTGTAATAAAATTTAAGCAAGGTACCACTAAGGGAAAAAAGAACTCTATTAACTTAACATTGAGTGTATTGCATTTCTTTATTAAGCTAAAAAAATAATCAAAGAAACCGGTTTATAACATGTTTGCAACAGGGATCTTCACAAGGTATAAAAGATAAAGGATGGGTCTTTGCAAGTTGTTTCTGACCAATTGTTTTTGAGTGATGCTGGGTTGAAAAGAAACTTTGTTGAACAAACGTTGAAGACGTGTGAACGGAAGGAAACGTGTGCCCATGAACTGAAGTAAATGTGTGCCCAACAGATCAATTAAAAAATATTTTATTTCTTTTTCCTTTTTATTTTATTTTTAAATATACTTAAATCTGAATATAAAATAATGGTATTTTTTAAAATGATTGTAAAAATATTTAAATATATTATTATTATTATTAAAATAATTTTAAATTAATTGGACAAAAATTAGGTACTACAAGTCATGATACCTTCATCGGGGAATTCACACTACATTGATTGATAATCTTCTACAGGTTGTTGGGCCAAATACTCTACTAAGGCACTTCCTTTTGTAGCTTTTTGTGTAACGTATACTAAATCGTATTCTGATAGCAACATCTGCCAAAGGGCAATCCTTCCAGTAAGAGCAAGTTTCTCAAAGATGTACTTAATTGGGTCCATTTTAGACACCAACCAAGTTGTATGACATAACATGTATTGCCTCAACCGACGAGCAGCCCATGCTAATGCGCAACATGTTCGTTCAAGCAGTGAATACCTTGTTTCACAGCTGGTGAACTTTTTGCTCAAATAATAAATAGCATGTTCTTCCTTACCAGATTCATCATGTTTCCCCAATACACAACCCATTGAATTGTCAAGTACTGTCCGATACATAATAAGAGGTTTCCCAGGAACAGGAGGCACGAAGATTGGAGGTTTTGACAAGTACTGTTTAATCTTTTCGAAAGATTTTTGACAATTATCATTCCATTCAACCTTTTGGTCTTTGCGCAACAACTTGAAAATTGGCTCGCATGTAGCGGTGAGATGCGATATGAACCTAGCAATGTAATTCAATCTGCCCAAAAAGCCACGAACTTCTTTTTCCGTGCGTGGAG
>NC_021162.2:19080887-19082230 GCF_000331145.2 Cicer arietinum | reverse complement strand
AAAATCATCCTTTGGACTAGCTTTATTTAAATCCCGATAATCAACACACATTCGAACTTTTCCATCTTTCTTTGGAACCGGAATAATGTTAGCAACTCATTGAGGATATTTTGCCACAGCTAAGAAACCAGCATCAAATTGTTTCTTGATTTCTTCTCTAATTTTAAGTGACATATCAAGCCTCATCCTCCATAATTTCTGCTTAATTGGAGCACATTCAGGCTTGAGTGGTAGCTTGTGTTCAACTATGTTAGTGTCTAGCCCAGGCATATCCTGATATGACCATGCAAAGACATCCACATAATCAAATAAAAGGTTAACCAACTTTTCTCGTTCATTTTCTTTCATAGACATGCCAATTTTAACTTCTTTCTTATCATGTTCAGTCCCTAAATTGATCACCTCAAAAGGTTCTTGATAAGGTTGGATTATCTTAGCTTCTTGTTCAATTAACCTTTCTAGTTCTGGGGGAGGCTCGCAATCGTCTTCATAATCCTCATCAGCGTGATTAATTGGGTGTTCAAAATTACAAGGAAGTGTTCTAGCGCTGCTATTTTCAATATATTCATTTTCGACTCTGCATGGTTTAAATTTAAGAAGAAAAACGAAAAAGAGAAAATATGAATAAAGATTGCCAAAAAAAAAGACAAAAAGAAAAACAGTTGGAGAATTCAAAAATGCGTTTATTGATAATAAGTAGGAAGTTGAAATACATGTGCCCTAATTAGTTATCCTTATAGCCTTGGGCAGAGCAAAAGGAGTTAAAATACACAATTACTTTGAACATGAATTAACAAACACGGGAAACTCGATGATCTTCCAATTATTGAGATTGGTGTTTGGAGAACAAGGGTACACCAATTTGTGGGTATCATCATCAACACAATCCTCTTCCACAACAGCCACTTGATCAGCATATATTATTCCAGCACTTTGAAAGGTTTGACGAATGTCACAAATAGGGATCTTTTGTGAATTTGGTACCCGATTTTCCCAACGAGCTAGCTTGCTTTCTCGTTTTTCTTTCACAATGTTCTCTTGATCAGCTTTGGTAGGTATATATCCCAACTCGTACTTATCCTTCTTTTCTGGTATTTCTATCAATTTCCCGAATTTAACAAAAGTTCCTCCTTCCAACATGGATTTTGTAAACTTCAATGATGTGGTAGATAATTTTGGTTCTTTTAAACGAAATCCTTCACCCATGAAGACAACATTGGCGATTTCTAATGCTTGGAAGGAAGTCTCAATGGCTTCCTCTGCTTCTTCAATGTATCCCGTAGAAGATAGATGACTCACTATCATATCTTCTTCCCCAGATATTATCACCAGTTTATTGTTCA
>NC_021162.2:19071882-19080038 GCF_000331145.2 Cicer arietinum | reverse complement strand
TGTCGCGGCCTAAAATTTCGAGTGTTTCTCGAATTCAATGGAGTCGCCACCAAAATTTATTTTAAAATAGGGAAAATATTGGGAAACCCTTAAAATAGTAAAAATAAAAAAATATGGTCTTTGAAACCAAATTTTGAGTTCGGGAGTCGATTATGCGTAGGGAAGGTATTAGCACCCTACAACATCCGTTAAAATACGGTTACCTATAATTAATTGTGCAAAATTAATATTAACTTAAGTATATTTATTTTTCTTTATTATTAAATATGAATAACAATTATTACTATATTTAAAATATGATTTTGAAATAAATACGTACTTAACAAATAAAGGGGAAAAAAAAAAGAAATTTTTTTTATGTGCTTGACAAGAATGTGATCTTGCTCCTACGTATCTCCTGGTGCGATGGAAAAATCAAAGCTACGTAGTTCTTAATTAAAAACAAAACAGATGCGTTGAGTGTGTTTTAAAGAAAATTTGTTTTGTGATAAAAAATATTTTGACAAAATAGAAAAATATAAGAGTTTGATTGAGATAAATACTTTAAAATACGAGTTTTAAGACGATCAAGTTGTACAACTCGTGTCCTAAAACTCAAGGAATAAAGAAGATGTCACATCTAATTTAATCCTCTAAAAAATATTTTATTATTCTCGATTTTAAAATTGAGTTTCAAAACTACCAAGTAGTACTACTTGTGTTTTAACAACTCAGAGATAAAAAAAGTTACATCTATTAAATAAGTCAATTTTAGATTAGTTCATTAAAAACAACCAATTATTCAAAAAGTGAATGTAATTTTATTTTCAAAAGGAATTAAAATACAACAGGAAAATAAATAAGGTAACACACGTTTGGATAAATATTTAAGTCGTAATACAACGACAAATAGGTCAACAGAATTTACGAGCAGCGGAAAGATTCTTAATCCAAGAATCTGACAATAATAGTAACAGTACAGTCTTCCGGTTTAAAAATAAACGCAATCCAACAGAAAACATCTGTTCCCTCTGTGACAACCTAGTCTGATCATTTTACAAAACAACTAAACACCCTGAGTGATCTCCACGCGCCCCGTGAGATCCTCCTAACGTAGCTGCAGTCAAGCGTTCCCATCTCCATTTCCGTCCGTAGGGTACGAACCGGTAGGATCGTCCTGACTCTCATCTGAGGGCAAAGCCCAGATTTCCACAATAATTGTAAAGGTCACCAACCGAAAATAACAGTTAACACATAACATTTAAGTTTTAAATGCACAAAATAACCTTTCAACTAAGCAGGATTTTACATATGCGAAAAGATCATATAATGCTTGCCAATTAAAAATGAAATCAAAATAAAGTTCTCAAAACATCAAGTAATACATAACTGACCAAAGCATTGATAAATCAATTGAGCAATCGATTATCTAACTCAAAATAAGGACTTTTGCTGAGCCAATCGATTGCCAAATCGATTTGGTCAGTTCTGCTGAGTTTCTGCATGACCAAATCGATTTCTAAGTCGATTTTGTCAGTTCTGATGAGTCCCTGGGTTGCCAAATCGATTTCCAAATCGATTTCGGCAGTTTTGCTGAGTTCCTGCCTCTCTGCCAATCGATTTCCAAATCGATTTCTTAAAAGATTTTGAAAGATATATTTATACAATCGATTGGCAAATCGATTAGGTCAAAATGGTGAACTTCCTGCAACTCATCCAATCGATTGGGAAATCGATTTCCCTGATCGTTTTTCCAAAAATTCATGCATTTACTCAAGTCATTCCTAATCAAGTTCACAACCTAACACTTAGCAATTCCTACACGATTACCACGGCAATTGGGATCTCGATAACCATCATACTTACACACAACAATCAACACATAACACTTAGCATTTTCAACGCAATTACCACGGCAATTGGGATCTCGATAACCATCATACTTACACACAACAATCAACACATAACACTTAGCATTTTCAACGCAATTACCACAACGACTCAAATTCAAATCACTTAATCATAAAACTCAAATCAACCACGACTCGCGTGCCAAGCACCCTAATGCAATGCGTATATGCCAAAATGCATGGACTCGGAATTCCAAACCAAAACCCTCCTCGAAGGGCCGTAAATCATAATCGTACCGCCTATCGCAGGCCAAAGTACCAATTACCAAGGTGCCACCTATCACGGGTCTGCACGATTTACTAAAAAGCGTAAACCATAAACGTACTGCCTATCACGGGCCCGTATCGTTTACCGAGGTGCCACCTATCACGGGTCTGCACGGCTTACTAAAATAACGTAAATTGTAAATGTACCGCCTATCACAGGCCAAAGTACTATTTACCAAGGTGCCACCTATCACGGGTCTGCACAATTTACAAAAAAGCGAAAACCATAAACGTACTGCCTATCACGGGCCCGTACCGTTTATCGAGGTGCCACCTATCACGGGTCTGCACGGTTTTCAAAAACGTAAATCATAAATGTACCGCCTATCACAGGCCAAAGTACTATTTATCAAGGTGCCACCTATCACGGGTCTGCACGATTTACAAAAAGGATGAAAATGCATGAACATATACCGACTTCATTCACAACAGACGTTAAGCAAATGCAGATATTAAAAGATTCCCCATTTTTAATACCCATTTAACTTAAACGACTTTCACAACAAACATTAAGTAACCAAGACATTAAGAGATTCCCCATTCTTAACGCCCAGTTAACTTAAACGATTTTCAAAACAACATTAAATAAATAAGTCATTAAGAGATTCCCCATTCTTAATACTGATTTATCTTAATGATTTTCAAAACAAAACGTTAAGCAAACAGACATATCAAGAGATTCCCCATTCTTAATATACTTTTGACTTAAACGATTTTCACACAAAATATTCAGTAAACAAGACATTAAGAGATTCCCCATTCTTAATACTCATTTACTGAAACGATTTTCCAAAAACGATAGTTAAGTAACCGAGACATTAAGAGATTCCCCATTCTCAACGCCCAGTTAACTTAAACCTTTTCCTCAAATGCACATTAAGTAAACCGAGGTATTAAAAGATTCCCCATTTTTAATACTCGTTTAACTCTAATGGTTTTCAAATTCCACGGAAACAAACTCAAACATACTCTCACATTCAAACCATAATTCACAACAACCACACCAATTAACAAACATCAAGTATGGACACGCCAAATACAACGAACACAATTCAACACAACGTGACACCCAAAAGCATCAGACTTCATGTACTCATAGTCATACACAATGGTTTCCACACAACTACAGATAAGGCCCTAGATGCAAACTAAAAGTTTGGAAGGAGCCCTTACCTTCGCGTTAGCTCTAACGTGCGTTTCCGGTACCGCGAGCAAATCCGGTAAAAATCTCCGCTCGCAACGTCGCCTCCAAATTGGTCCCCTAGCACCGTAGCGTGGTAGTGAGCAACTTTCCCTTCTGACTCTTCGCGAAACGAAGCTTAGATCTAGAAGAAACAGAGGGGTTTGTGTTTGAATCTCAAATACCGTTTTTCTTCGTTTTCGAATCAAAGAGGAAGAGTGGAGTTGCGAAATATTTGTTCTAGCACTCACCCAACCTTGCGTCACTAGTTTTGAAGAAAAGGAAGCAACGAAAATGAAAAATGGGAGGAGGAGGAAATTTGTTTTTCCTTCCTTTCTATTTCCTTCTTTCCTTTATATAACCTTTTCTTTTCCTTTTCCTTCCTTCTAATTTCCTTTCTTTCTATTCTCTCCAAGCAAACATATATATATATTAAATATAACTTAACAAATATCTCAAAATGTCTAGATATTTGTTAAATTACCATTTCACCCGTAACGCATTAAATTCTCCGTAAAGGATTTACCGCACTTAATTTAAATTTATTTATCGACGAGTAATTCTAAACGGGGTCAAAATAACTTTTTGATCCTATACACTCCATAATATTATTAACTTTGGCTAAAAAGCCTCCGAGCCAAAATACAAAACATATAAAATACATAAAGTGTACTTTAAAATTATGGGTCTTACATCATTAAAATAAATAAATGAATGAATAAATAAATAGAATAAAATAAATAAACTAAAATAAAATAATTAAATAAATAAATAAAGAGAGTTTTAGAACTATCAAGTTGTACTACTTGTGTCCTAACAACTCAAAGATTAAAAAGATGTCATATCTAATAAATAAGTCTATTTTAGATTAGTTCATAAATAAATAAATAGATGAATAAATAAATAAATGAATAAATAAATACATAAATACATAAATACATAAATAAATAAATAAATAAATAAATAATAAATAATAAATAAATAAATAAATAGAAGAGAGTTCTAGAACTATCAAGTTGTACCACTTGTGTCATAACAACTAAAAGATTAAAAAGATGTTGCATCTAATTAATCTTTAATAAAATATTTTATTGATATTTGAGTTTGTTTTTAAAACTTGATATATGTGTTTTTTTAAAACTTGATATTCGTGTTCTTTACTAACTCTTAATGGGCTGAGTCTGAATAACATGTTTAGTTTTTTACTAACTCTAAATGGGCTGACCACACCTTCAAGTGCAAACCCGAGCCCAACTACAACCAAAACATCCAAATGAAAAAACCTAGCTATAGAGAAGGGGAGGGCGGCCGTTGTTGATTTTTTACACAAAATACAAGTATAGAGAGCATTAGAGAGATAGAAGCAACCAATAAAGAAGTAGAGAGAAGCAGAAAGATACCGAGAGGCCGCGAGAAGGAGAAGAGACCAAGGAAGCCGCGAGAAGTGTGGTTGCTCCAAAAGGCACCGGTTTCAACAACGATGGTGACAATATAAAGGTTTGGTTTTTCTCCTTTTATCTTTCTCTGTGCGTTTTTTAGTGGTGTTAATCTCAGATCCTCCCCCTTTGAAATTTTATAGGGTATATTTATAGAGTTTTTTTATGTGTTTAGTTGTTTTCTGGTCTGTGCCATTGTTTGAGTTTGAGCTTTCTAAAACCTTGTTTGATGTTTTAATCTCTTTGCTCATAACCTGCATTTTTATGCACCTCTGATGCCTACATAATTTTAGATTATTTGTTTTGATCTGTTGACTTGCTGAGCTTATTCATTTGTCTTTTAGTTTCTTTTTTAAACTCAAAAATCTGTCTCTTTGTTCTGCATAGTGTGTACAATGACAGTCATCATCAACATAGCAGGGTTTGGCAGTGAACAAAAGCAACAATAGAGAACAAAACACAGGCAAAACTGGAAACAGCTGGCTTGATCTGATTTAATTTTTATTGTAATTTTATTTGGCTTTATTCTTGGTTTGTAATTTGATTGTAATATGAAATTGTAATTTGAAACTGATTTGGTATTGTAAATTGATGAGCCTAATTATTTTATTTCCCTTTTTAATATATATTTCCTTTTTGATTTTATTTTTAAATAAATTGGACAAAATTAGGGTGCTACAGAGTCCTTTATGAGGGTTTTTTCAACCATAAAATCAACTCTTTGTGAAGGTAAAGGCCGCCACAAAGGCAAACCATTTGTGGCCGTCCAACCCCCACAAAATCATTGGTCTGTTGCACTTTGTGGCGGAAAAGGCCGCCACAATTACCCATTGTTTCGTTGCAATTTGTGGCCGCCCAGGCCGTCACAAATTCCTTATTTTCTTACCGTTAAAGCCGTCATAAATGCCCTTTGTACCGTTGGATTTTGTGGCTGCTTTGGCCGCCACAAATGATCAATAATTTTCTATAAATATCACTCCACTCCTCTTATCATTGTTCACTTATACTTTGACAGTGGTGATATAGTTACTTCGAAGAGTTCTCAGCTCTGTGAAAGCTTCAAGTCAGACACTACCCGACATCAAGTTAGTATTTTATACATTTTAAATATAGATTAGTAAAATATGTGATATTATAAATATTTTTATATTATTTTTAAAATATATAAAAAGCTCGTCATTCGAAATGTTATTATAGATTTGTTTAAAAAAAAAAAGAAATTATGTTGTTTACATAATATATGATAAATAAAAAAATTGAAACACATGTAAAACTTATTGATTTTAATATAACTATTTTTTTTAAAAAAACATTATTAAAATTGATGATACTAATATTTGTTGTTAGTTATTAAATAGAGTTGTAGTTGAGTTCGTACAAAAAATTTATATACTTTAACAGTCTCTATTTTTGTTTATATATAAGGAGTTATTTTATGAAAAATTTCATTAAACATCATTTAAAATTTTATTTTGGTTTATATAATTATAGTCTTGATAATAATTTATTATGTTGTTTGCAAATGCTCCCTTAATTGACATATAAAGTATGTCAAAATTTATATATAATACTTTTGAAAAATAAAGCAATTAATATATAAAACATCGATATATATATACACACACACATAATTTATATATTTATTTGATTTTCAGAATAAACATATATATATATATACACACATATATGGATATAGAACGTAGTTGGATGTACGATTGGAATTTTCCTTGAAGGAAGGGTCTTAAACAACGTTTTGCTAACAAGGTTGAAGACTTTCTCAATTTTGTGAGAGTGTAGAAAATTGTCGAAGATGAAGGAGGGATGAGATGTCCATGTTGTTTATGTCGACGTAGACAATTTAAGAGTGAAGATGAAATAAGAGTGCGTTTATATGCAGATGGATTTATGTCTAACTACTAGATTTGGACTAATCATGGGGAAGAGTCTCTGACGGCGTCTAATACTAGTATACGTGTGGAGAATAACATAGGTCCTTCAAGTAGTACTAACATGTTAGGTGTAGATTATTATAACTATCAACACTTTGAGGTGATGAATGATATGATTTCGAATGTTGTTGGGGTTAATTTTTCATTCAATAAAGATCAATAAGACGATACCGATGGACTTCCGAATGAAGAAGTCAGAGATTTTATGGTCTTTTGAAAGAGACAAATAAACCGTTGTTTGAAGGGTCTTCAAACTCAAAATTATCAATGTGTATTACACTGTTAGGTCTAAAGTCTCAATTTCATGTTTCTGATTTAGTTTTAGATTTGATGACTAAAATGATGCTAGGCGCAACACATGTTAGAGATGGTTTGCCGCAAAGTTATTTATGTTTATTTATACCATAGACGAAATAATGGAACCCAGATGTGTTGATTGCTACAACCGCATTGTCATTATTCTATAAGGAGATGGGCATGTGAACTTGGAAGATATCTTCCTTTTAAATCATCTGCAAAGGCAATTGCTGAAGTCATACAAGAGAAATATAAAAAAACCATGGTTGTCATGAGGTGAGATAAAAGAGGATAAGACACCTCAATTTAGTGAAGTTGATCAATTTTTACATTGTTTCAAAGTAAGTGATTAGATTAATTTATTTAATTACTAATTACAAATTTGATTGCTTAACTAAATTATATTTTTAATATTTTTTAAATTTAAACAAACAACAGACAAAATGTACTTAGAAAAGAGAGCATAATGCTGCAGTTTTGGCTTCTTTTGACCATCGTTTCTCCAAGTGTCTTTCATTTGTGTTGGCATATGCACGTAATAAGGGCGAGGAAAAACGACCGAATTAGATTGGTGAAAATGTTTGGAGTGCTTTGTGGAGGAAATGGAAGACATATGCGTACAAACAGAAAAGAGAAAAAACAAAGATTAATAGAACATCTGAGAGGGGTACCAGTACTCATAAGGGAGGGTCTATGTCTGCTGGAGAAATTAAATATTATATGGTAATTACTATTTATAATATATATATCTATTAATTTATATTCAATTAATCATCACATTTCACCAATTAAACTTGACATTAATTTAATATTTTAGAAAAAGCAACTTGGAAGGGAGGTCACTCAAGCAGATATACATCGCGCTATCTTCATGTTAATCCTGAAATAAATGAGTATACTGATGGATTATCACAAATGATTCAGGTAAATATATATATATATATATATATATATATATATCACAAATGATTCACGTAAATATATATTTAATTAGCCCTCTAACTATATATATACATTCTAAATATAATTAATTAGCCCTCTAAATTATTATATATTAATTAACTATTTTAATTTTTTTATTTTAGTTTTTAATATAGGAACAACTTCAACAAGTCATGAAAGAATGGGATGATCATCA
>NC_021162.2:19060458-19068031 GCF_000331145.2 Cicer arietinum | reverse complement strand
ATTAATTAGCCCTCTAAATTATTATATATTAATTAACTATTTTAATTTTTTTATTTTAGTTTTTAATATAGGAACAACTTCAACAAGTCATGAAAGAATGGGATGATCATCAAGCTACTCTTCCTCCTGCTCAGCGAGCCGGTCCAGTGCAGCGGAAACAATATGAGACCGCAAGTTTTATGAACATTAGTGGTGGCAAGTACAAAGGGCGTGTGTTGGGTGTCGGTAGTTTATCGTCAACATTTGTGAAAGTTCCAACATTTCTTCTTATGCAAGTACTGATCGATCTCATCGTCCGTCGGTAAATAATCTTGACCAGTTAAAGGAACAATGGGCAAGTGAACAAGAAGAAAACACACAGCAGCTGATGCAAGCAGCAATTGATAAACTAAATGAGGAATGGAAACAAAAGTTTCAAGAGCAGCATCAACAGTTTCAGCAGCAACAATAGTTTCAACAGCAACAGTTTTCATTTCCTCCTGTGTTTCATCAGCACTTCCCGCCTCGGCCTTAGTAGTTGCATCAACAACCACTATTCCAGCAGCAACAAAATTACTCTCAATACTCCCAACAGCAGCAACCGCCTCCAAATTTTCAACAGCAACATCAGGATCCTCCGAACTCTGCCTTCCAGCAAAAGCAGCAATTGATAAACTAAATGAGGAATGGAAACAAAAGTTTCAAGAGCAGCATCAACAGTTTCAGCAGCAACAATAGTTTCAACAGCAACAGTTTTCATTTCCTCCTGTGTTTCATCAGCACTTCCCGCCTCGGCCTTAGTAGTTGCATCAACAACCACTATTCCAGCAGCAACAAAATTACTCTCAATACTCCCAACAGCAGCAACCGCCTCCAAATTTTCAACAGCAACATCAGGATCCTCCGAACTCTGCCTTCCAGCAACAACAACAATATTTTAATAATTATCAGTATGTTCCGTCATCTTCACATCAACTTCCTCAACCTCAACCAGATCAGACTCCATACCGACCAACTATGCCAACAGTTGGCTTGATCAGACCAGATTTAAATCAACTTCAACCAGCTATGGCTCCTTCTTCGACTAGTGGTGGTTTAGTTGAAGATGAAATCTAATTTCAAACTATGATGTCTCATCCAACACAAATTAATAATACTTTTGAGGGACTTTTGTCGTCGTGTAACATTCCAGCAAATAATGATGGAGGGAGTGGAGCGATTGATCAGAGAAATTATTACGATGATTGATGTACTTGAATAATTTCATAATTTTATTTTTGGTTTGTATGAACACATTATATCTTGTCCTATTTAATTATGTTGTGTTTAATTTTTGGTTTGTATGAACACATTATATCTTGTCCTATTTAATTATGGTGTGTTTAATTTTTGGTTTATAAGACATGATTTATTAATTTTAGAATATTTTATTTGGTTTGGTAGTAATTACTTTAATTAATATTAATATTATATTTTTATATATAATAGTTGTTTTAAATTTTAAATTTAATTTAAATTTTAATTTAAATTTAATTTAAATTTTAATTAAATTGTAATATTATATTTTAAATTTAAATTTTAAATTTTTATTGATATTAGTTTATTATATATAATATATTTAATTTAAATTTAAATTTAATTTAAATTTAAATATTATATTTTAAATTTTAATTAAATTGTAATATTATATTTTAAATTTAAATTTTAAATATTGATATTAATTTATTATATATAATATCAATTTTTTAATATTAATTTTGAATTTAATAAAAAAAATTTTTTAAATAAAGTGAAACTTTTGTGGCGGCCTAAGCACTCACAAAGGGAGACATTTGTGGCGGTCTAGGAACCCACAAAAGCTTAATTTTAAAATTCAACTTTAACCTTTGTGGCGGCCTAAGCCCTCACAAAAGGAGGCATTTGTGGCGGTCTAAGCCTTCACAAAAGGAGGACTTTGTGGCGGCCTTTTCCTTCACAAATGGCAACGAAAATTTCAAATTTTGTAGCCGTTTTGGCCGCCACAAAGGTTTGTGACCACTTTATTTGTGGCTGTCTAAGACCGCCACAAATGTCTCCTTTGTGGCTGCTTCCCCCTCTTTGTGAGGGCTTTTGGCCCTCACAAATTCAATGAATTCTTGTTGTGTTTGTGTAGAGAAAATAATATTTAAGAATGAAGATTACAATTTAAGACAAGGAAAAATTCTAGTTTAATTCATTTTTTTTTTTTTTTTGTAAGTATCCATGAAGAAATAATGAAAAGTAGAAGATTTTTGTTAAAAAAACACATTTTATGTATTTGAGAGATTAAGTATCTTTTTGGTTCTGGATTGGACCAATCCTTTTGATCTTATCAAGAAACCAAATTTTCTTGTGGCAATCATTATCCCAGAACTTACCTTTTCCATATTATTATTTTCTTATTGTTACAATTTTTATATTTTTTTGCAATAATTCAAAATATGTGCTGCCAATTAGACACTACTTTTTTCATTTTGATATGTGATACAGGGAATGAGATTTATAAGTTGCATTTTACTTATTTAATTAGAAACTACTTTTTTGTAACAAGATCTTTTTAGTACTATAAGCTTTTAAATTAAATTAATAAATTATAGTTAAATCAAGTTTATTAAAATTGCACTATTTTATTTGAAGAAGAAAGTTTAAAGTGTTCTATGTGTACTTTGAGAAATATTATATCCTAAATCACTTGTAAATTTTTTTTTTTCTTGTGAAACTGTTTTCCTTTATCTGCTGCAAATTTTTTTAAAAATATAGTATAAATTGTTATATATTTTTATTTGGGATTTAAGTTGTCACAAGAATTGGTAGCAATATATTTTGTTACCTCTACAAGTATTGGGTAGTAGAATATTTAGCTAACTCTACTTATACATATTTGATTATCTCAAATAAGTTTATTTATAAAAAGAAATTAATAGAAACAAGATAGTAAAAAATTAAGGAAAAACATACTTATAGTCCTCTAAGTTTACCTCAATTCCTGATTAGTATATTTATGTTTATTTTATCTCGATTTAGTCATTTAAGTTATATTTTATTTTTACCGCTAGTCATTTATCTCAATTTCGACAATAATTAGTTCATTTGAAAACTCCGGATCATTTGAAATTTACCAAATGTTGCAATAATATGTCTCTCATACTAATCATTAAAAAAACATTCATCAAATCTTATAAATGGTCTAAAGACATCGTTAGTTTAAAATGTTTCATCTGTCCTTTGAAAATTTAACTCTTTGAAACATTTTCGAACTCAATTTTCCTAAATAGCTATTGTTAATTTTTATTTCCTTTATATTGCTTTAATTTAATTAACATTTTACATTAAATAAAATTATTGTGATTTTTGTACCAATAATTTTTTTTCTTGTTAAACTTAATATATATTAGTTCCAAATGTATATTTCAATTTTTTTTTATATTTGATCCCTCGTAAAATAAATGTTAGCATCTTTGGTAGAGCAGTTAAAATAGACCAGGCCCAATAATTTAGACTTTTTGTCCACATATTAATGCAAGTCGGACTTTAAAAAAGGTGATCCAAAAAGTGAAAGAGTCTTTTTGACTCAATCTATTTAACCTACATTAAAAATGGGGTAAGATCGAGTCAAACTACTACAACTAAAAAATAAAAATTTATAAAAATAATGATTATGAGCAAATTTAGACGACTAAAATAATGATATTTTTTTTTCTATTTTTGGATTAATTTTAAAATGATATTTTTAGGGGTTCTAAAAACAAAAGTAGCAGGTCTAAAATTAAGAAAGAAAAAAAAAACTTTTTTTTATTAAAAAACACAAGAAAAGGTATTCCATTAAAAATCCAAGAAAAACATAGTATTGTTGTAATGTTTCCACCACCGATCAAGAGAAGGTATCCAAGTCCAATGCATTTGTTAGTTCAGCTCAGTTCTCGACTCTGCCAAACAAAACCAACCATGATTGCGACTCCACCTGTAATTTTATTTTATTGGTTCTACTGTGGTATGTGCTTGATTGTGTTTTGTGTTATAATTTTATTTGAATTTTTATTAATTAAAATAAAAAATTGTCATTTAAAAAATGGGTCAGATAGGGTTGGGCCGTTGGCCTATAAAGTCCAAACCAGAGTAGCCCATTTGAGAGCTTTATTCCCATTAATCAGAAGAACTCACATTGTCATACGTTTCGGTCAGTTCTAGAAGTCCACATAAGATGCATCGTGTAAAGTATAATAGTTAAATAAAAAATTTCAAATCAATTATGAAAAATATTCATGAAAAAAAGGGTTAACAATGAGTAAATATAACTTCATTTGTTACATTTTTTTTTCGTAAAATAATTGCATTATTTACAAAAATAATTACTATTGAAAATTTGTTACAGTTTTTAAAAAAAATACAAATAATATAAAACTATTTAAAATGCAAAGTTGTTTGTAGTATATTCTCAAAAACATCATGTTTTTAATTGATTTTTTAAAACAAATTATTTTCATTATGACTGAAAAACACAACAACTTCTCATTTTATTTTAAAAATATCTAAAATACAAACTCTAAATTATATCATATCGAAATCAAATCTTTTTGAATTTATAATAAATTAAGGACCCTGATATCACTATGCAATCCTGCGCGATAATCTAATAATATTTAGTGTGCACCTATAAAGGTGTATATAAGTAAAGAGTAATAGAGAATGATATGATATATGTAGTATATTAATAATGTAATAGGAAGAGAAATATAAAAGTAAAATAAGATATATTTAACCTTTAGTTCAACTGGTAAATATGGATATTGATAGGTTTGATGTTTTGTACCAAGTTTGAACATAAAACATTTCAGTTGTGTGAATTAATTAGGGTGATATTTATCGTATCTTCTAAGCTAAAAAAAAAAAAAAAAGTAAAATGTGTTGTTGAATATAGAAAAATTAGATAAATATATTTATTATCTACACTATAAACAATTGTTTTGCTTTATATAAAATAGTACAAATTACACTTATCTAGCAAATTATACATTTATTATAATATTAACTTCCTACTTAAAGCATTTTTCAAGCATATTTTATCTTTTTTCAAATATACTAATAATTTGAATACCAATATATGCATTTTTATATTAAACCATTGATCTTTTTGTTTTAAATATTTTAATATACTTAACTCTATGGATTAAATTTATAGTAAATACATGCATATTAAATAAACTTTAGAATATATGATGCATTTTATACTGATTTTTTTAAGCAATTCTAATATATTATACTATGAAGCTAGAAAATCATTCCTTCTTTTCATTTTTAATTTCATTTTGTTTTATTTTTTTCATATATATGCAAACATGGTTAGTAATCACGTTTTGATTCTATGGTAATTTTAGACTTTACATTCATATATCTTTTTTTTTAACTCTATAGATTAATATGTAATTCTATTATAAAAATTTGATCGATTTCTATTACACTTTTATCTTTTTAAATTAAACTAAAAATATAACTGATAGAAATTTAAAATTACCTTGAAAATGGGATTGTTCCATAATAGAAATAGGTACCAATGATCAAGGTCATTGGGGTAATGTCATTTGCAAAAGATTTTTTCTTTTTAAATTTTACAAATTATGAAATTTAAGTAAAAAAGAAATTGTAATGAATACTTAACATATATTTTCTACTCTAGTCAAAAACACATTTCTCTCATTAACTATTTTTCGGTCCAATGTCTTTTCTTTAAGTTTTAATGCAATAATGAACATCTCAAATTTTCCCAATACATGGACATCCACAATAATACTAGAAGACACAATCTCAAATATCACTCAAAAAAATTCAATTTTTTTTGAATTTGCCGTGTCTCCTCAATACTTATCCCAATTAATCCAAAAACATATTAACAGAATGATTTGAATTAATTCATTATCAAAATAAGTATCTAAAATATAAATATTTTAGATATTTTATGTAAATGTCATCTAAATATTTTGGGGATATTATTCATACTATTATATGATATTATAATTTAAACAATTTTCAGTGTAAAAAGTGTAAGTGCAATCAAAAATAATGATGTCAAGTGTTGTAAACAACTTAAATTTAAATGAAAAGCAAAAAATTTACTACTTTAAATTTATAATTACCTTTTTAACACAATTATTTTTTTAATTACTACTATATCCATGTATGGTCACTTCAAAACAAGTTTGTCAAATTTTGTGTTTATGGTGTTCGTAACATTTAGAAGATCTCAACCAAAAAAACAGTGAATTATTTTCATGGAAACCGTCGTATTATAATCATATTATCAATTTTATCGTATATCAACATAAATTTTGAAATTATTTCTATTGTTTATGGAAGTGCAATAAATTGAAAATTTAATTTTTTTTTTTGAATTATTACAATTTGGTAGGTGGCAATTAATTTTTTTTTTTAATTTTAAATTGGTTGTACTATTATGCTGTACAATTTTTTTTTAATAAATGTAGTACAATTCATGTTACAATTTTGTTTAGAAAATACTACTATAATTTTGAATGGTAATTGACGTTTTTTCGACCATGATACAATTGATTTAGTAGCATGATATTAATGCCATAGTAATAACTGAATCAATATTTTTATAATGAAAAAAAACCTAATTAAATTGAGGAAATAAAACCAAATTAAATTAATTGTATTTTAATTTAGTTTAATAGAGTTATTATTGCATTAATGAATTTTAGAATGCTACGTGTAAGGATTAATTGTTGAAATCGGTTGTAATTAATTAATGCATCAAAAAACATGAATTTTTAAAAGGCGGGTTCTTCCCTAAATTTTTTTTTGTATGCAGGTAATATTAATTTTATGAAGTAAGAAGTTCAAATTTTATATTAAATTAAAAAAAAATAAAAGTTATCCAGAAATATCTAAATAGAAAATATTTTTAAATTACAAAATTAATTGCATGTTTATTTTTTTTAGCATGTTATATGTGTAAAGTTCCCACCTCTATTTAACGGTGACTAATCTCTATCAGAAACTATATAGGCATTCATATTGTGTTATCCTAATCCACTCAAATTTTTTTGATACGCAAGAGTCGGTAATCCAACTCCTTAACCAATTGCTTAAAGGGTCGTAGTCCCTTACCACTTGGACTAATTTATTGTTAGTAATTACATTTTTTTTAGTTTTTCATAAATTTCCTCCATCGAAAATAATCTTATTTGAGATGCATCAGATACTAAACGTAGTTTCTTAATGAGAATTCAAACTCATATTCACTTTATTGTAAAAATTTAGCTCTTGCCATTAGACTCAATCTCCATTAGTGGTAATTATGTCTTTACTAGATTCAAAAATAAAAAAGTTTATTAATTAAAATAAGAAATTTGATTAAAAATAATCTAAATAAAAAAATAAATAATTTCATTTTAGTTCCAATGGTGTAATCTTTAATAGTTAAATTTGGAAAATATCTCATAACAATTATTAAAAAAAAGAATTATATTTAACAATCTATACAATATAATAAAAAGTACATAGATATATATACTTTTTCGCAATGGTCCATGCAATTTAAACAAATCCATATTATATA